>NW_023425553.1:1491447-1694218 GCF_014108245.1 Pipistrellus kuhlii
GACAGAGAGAGACAGAGACAGAGAGAGACAGAGAGAGAGAGAGAGAGAGACAGAGAGAGAGACAGAGAGAGGGAGACAGAGAGAGACAGAGAGACAGAGAGAGAGAAAGAGAGAGGGAGAGAGGTAGAGACAGAGAGAGAGACACACAGAGAGAGACAGAGACAGAGACAGCGAGAGAGAGAGACAGAGACAGAGAGCGACAGAGACAGAGAGAGAGAGACAGAGACAGAGAGAGAAACAGAGAGACAGAATGAGCGCTGGCGCACTGTCAGGCGAGTGTCTGGGCGCTGTGGCCTGTGAACGCGCCCCCCCCCTGGTCCGCCCCCCGGAGGGGAGGCCCTGCCCCCCCCCCCCCCCCCCCCCCCCCCCCCCCCCGCCTCGCAGGTCAGTCCGGTTGGGGGCGGCGGGACCCCAGGTGAGGGCGGAGGAGGAGGTGCTGCCCGGGGTTCTGAGGCCAACGGCAGCCGGTCTCCCTGCCTGTCACCCCCACACACCCCTCCGGGCCCGGCCCGTGCTGCTCACTGGGCACAGTCATGGGCCGGCCGGCCGGCTGGAAGGCCGGATGGACGACGGACGGATGGACGGACGGATGGATGGACGGACGGACGGGACGGACGGACGGTTTGATGAACGGACGGCTGGACGGACGGCTGGACGGACGGACGGCTGGATGGACGGACGGATGGACGGACGGCTGGATGGACGGACGGATGGACGGACGGCCCGTGCTCCTAGAGGACCCGGCGGTGTCAGCCTCGGTCTGCCCCCGCGCGGGCCAGTGTCCTGACAGGGGCGCCTTTTTGTTTCCTTCTGGGCCACTTCCATCCCAGCCCTGTGCAGGCCAGGAGACCTGGGCCCCCCTGTGTGTTTAAATAAATCTTTTACATCAGACATAGGGAGGAGAGGGAGAGACATCCATGGTGACAGGGCCTGGATGGCTGCCTCCCCGGGCCGCCCGCCCTGGGGCTGGAGCCCACATCCTGGGGTGTGACCACCGGGACTCCAGGCGGACCTCCGTGTTCAGGGGTCGGTGCCCAACCACTGAGCCACACTGGCCCGCAGAGGTTCAGCACTCAGATGGGCACTTTTGCGTGGCAAATGGTTAATGAATTTAAGGTCAGCTATTTCCTAGATGCGGTGCAAGGCCCCTGCCTCACAGCCCATGGGATTCCCGTGGCCCCTGGCTTCGTCCCTGTCAGTGTTTCCCAGACTCTGCACACCAAGCCGGGAGGGCTTTTAGTTCCCGCCCCTGGCTTCCTTCTCCTCCGCCATCACACTCAGGAACTCCTTTCCGAGAAGAAGCACCGCCCCCAGGTTCACAGGGAGCCGCAGGGCCGCCCTGCAGTGGGCTGTGAAGTATGAGGAAGGACTGGGAAGGGAAGAGCTGTGCACGGAGCGGGGTGGCTCAGAGGCTGAGGCTGGCCCTATGAACCTGGAGGTTAAGGTGCCATTCCCAGCCAGGGCACAGGCCAGGGTTGTGGGCTCCATCCCCACTAGGCGGCGTGCAGGAGGCAACGGGTCAATGATTCTCTCTCATCATTGGTGTTTCAGTGCGTCTCCCTCTCCCTTCTCTGAAATCAATAAAACCGTATTTAAAAAAAATAATAATAATCAGCCGAAACCGGTTTGGCTCAGTAGATAGAGCATAGGCTTGGGGACTGAAGGGCCCCGGGTTTGATTCCGGTAAAGGGCATGTACCTTGGTTGCGGGCACATCCCTAGTAGGGGGTGTGCAAGAGGCAGCTGATCGATGACTCTCTCTCATCGATGTTTCTAACTCTCTATTCCTCTCTTCCTCTCTGTAAAAAAATCAATAAAATATATTAAATAATAACAATAATAATCATCAACTGTGGCCCTAGCTGGTTTGGCTCAGTAGATAGAGCATCGTCCTGGAGACTGAAGGGTTCCGGGTTCGATTCCCGTCAAAGGCACTTGCCAGGGTTGTAGGCTCAATCCCCAGTAAAGGGCGTGCAGGAGGCAGCCAATCCATGATTCTCTCTCATCGTTGACATTTCAACCTCTCTCCCTTCTCTGAAATTAATAAAAATATATTAAAAAAAAAACTCTGGACAAGGGTTGGGTGGAATATTTTGGTAATGGAACAGTCCAACCAGTTAGCATACTGGACTCACCAAGTGGTACTTGCAATAACTGCTCATCACTGTTTCATTTCCCAGCCACAGGTGCCTAAGACAGTGTTCCTTAAATGTCAGACTTCTGACACAAAATTGTGCCCCCAAGTGGTTCATCTCAGAATCAGACAGGTTCCTGGACCATTAAACTGAGAAGCCAGACCTTGCTTGAGAGACACATTAGTAACAGTAAAGAAAAAGGCACATTTCGTACCATATGAAGAAATAGTCGGAATATATGACCCAAAATGGAAAAGAAAAAGAAAAAGCAATGGCACATTAAAATAAAGATAATATATGGTGCAAGGTGGGTACTGGAAATATCAGAGGGAACACTGTAAAGTACATGATTGTCTAACCACTACACTGTACATCTGAAACTAATACAAAATAATGTTGAATGTAATTGAAAATAAAAAGCAAAACAAATAGAAAAAATAAGTCTTCAATATTTTGACTTACTATTCACTTTAAAGAAAAGAGAATTGGTTAATAAATTGTCAAAAAACTTTTAGGCCTTAATGCACTATTTTCAGAAATCTTTCATTCCAAACATGTTTTTCTATTTCTTAAATAGAATTTAACAAAATTCCAAATGTATGCACTCCTGAAGCCCTTACTACAATCAAAATAGTGACATAACCATCACCTTCAAAGGTCTGTGTGTGCCCTAGCCGGTTTGGCTCAGTGGATAGAGCATTGGCCTGTGGACTTAAGGGTCCTGGGTTCAATTCTAGTCATTACTAAATTGCGGGCTTGATCCCCAGTACAGGGTGTACAGGAGGCAGCCAATCAATGATTCTCTCATCATTGATGTTTGTATCTCTCTCTTCCTCTCTGAAATCAATAAAATTATATATATATATATATATATATATATATATATATATATATATATATATTTTAAAGTTTCTTTGTTTTCCTATGAATTGCTTTCCTCTCTATCCATCCCCATCCCTATCCGTAGGCAACACTAATTTGCTTTCTCTCCCTATAAATTAATTAGCATTTTGCTGAATCTTATTTATTTATTTTTTATTTTTTTAAATATATTTTTTTATTGATTTTTTACAGAGAGGAAGAGAGAGGGATAGAGAGTTAGAAACATCGATGAGAGAGAATCATCGATCAGCTGCCTCTTGCACACCCTCTACTGGGGATGTGCCTGCAACCAAGGTACATGCCCTTGACCGGAATCAAACCCGGGACCCTTCAGTCCCCAAGCCGACGCTCTATCCACTGAGCCAAACCGGTTTCGGCTGCTGAATCTTATTTAAATGGAAACATACACTATATTCTATTTTTTGTCCTTTCTTTTAAATCCTCACCTGAGGAGTGAGGGTATTTCTCCCATTGATTTTTAGAGAGAGTGGAAGGGACAGGGGAGGAGGGAGAGAAAGAGACAGAGACAGATATGCATCTATGTGAGAGACACATCAATTGGTTGTCTCCCACATACACCCAAACTCCAGAGGTGGGGATAGAACCTGCAATCCAGACACCAGCTCCTGACTGGGAATCGAATCGGAGACACTCTAACCACTGAGCCATACTGGCCAGGGCTTTTTCCCCCCTCTTTTTTTAAGCACAGCATAATTATTTTTGAGAATTACTCATCCTGTTAGTTTAAGCAATAATTCATTTATTTCTGTTGTTCTGTATTTCATTGTATAGTTATTTGGGTTGTTTTTAGTTTTTGATTATTACAAATAAAGCTTCTATGAATATTCATGTACAAGTCTTTGTGTAGACCTATGCTTTCATTTCTCTTAGATAAAAACTTAAGAACAGCAGTATGGTGTGTTAACATTTTAAGAAACTGACAAAGTGCCGAAACCGGTTTGGCTCAGTGGTAGAGCGTCGGACTGCGGACTGAAAGGTCCCTGGTTCGATTCAGGTCAAGGGCATGTACATTGGTTGTGGGCACATCCCCAGTAGGGGGTGTTCAGGAGGCAGCTGGTCGATGTTTCTCTCTCATCGACCCTCTCTCATCAACGTTTCTAGCTCTCTATCCCTCTCTCCTCCTCTCTGTAAAAAATCAATAAAATATATTTTTTAAAAAAGAAACTGACAAAGTGTTTCCAAATATCCATAACCACATATAATCTGATCACATACTTATGGAGCCTTGATATGGTCAATATTTTTATCTTGAGCCATTCTAATGTGTGTGTTGTGGTTTATCATTTTAATTTTAATTAACATGTCATTAATTAATTATAATATTGAGCATCTTTTCAAGGATTTAATTGCCATCCTTTTATTTGGTGAAGTTTCTGTTAAAATATATGTTCATTATAATTGTGTTGTTTACATGTTATTGATTTTCAAAAGTTCTTTACATATTTGAATTACAGGACTATTGGTGATTATATTTTGTATATATTTTCTCATTATTTGTCTTATCTTTCATTTTCCTAAAGTGTATTTTTATTTTTTTAATTTATGTATTTAAAATTTTATTTTATTGATTTCAGAGAGGAAGGGAGAGGGAGAGAGAAATAGAAACATCAAGGATGAGAGAGAATCATTGATCGGCTGCCTCCTGCAAGCACCCTACTGGGGATGGAGCCTGCAACCCAGGCATGTTCTCTTGACTGGAATGGAACCTGGGACCCTTCAATCCTCAGGCCAATGCTCTATTCTAGGGGTGTCGAACTCAATCAGAGAAGGGGCCAAAATCTAAAATCCAGCCTAAATCGCGGGCCGAATGGTTTACTGAACAGTCATAAACTGTCATTGTGATGGAAACGCAGCGGAGTGCAGTGATGACAGCGCAGAGCGGGCCACATTGCAAGGCCTGGCGGGATGGATTTGGCCCGCGGGCCTTGTGTTTGACACATGTGCTCTATTCACTGAACCAAACCAGCTAGGGCTTAAAGTGTATTTTTAAAACAAACTTTTTTAGTTTGGGTGAAGTCCAATTTATTGACTTTGTGTATTATACTCCATGTGTTTGATGGCTTATTTAAGAGATTTTTGTCAAATCTAATTTCACTTCGATTTTGTCAGGCCCTTTCTTTTAGAAATGTTATATTGTTAGTTCTTACATTTAATTCCAATGTCCATTTCTAGTTCATTTTTGCATATGATGTAAGGTAAGGTTTAATGGTCATTTCCTTTCTTTTACAAATATATTTTATTGACTTTTTACAGAGAGGAAGGGAGAGGGATAGAGAGCTAGAAACATCGATGAGAGAGAATCATCGACCAGCTCCCTCCTGCACACCCCACACTGGGGATGTGCCCGCAATCAAGGTACATGCCCTAGACCAGAATTGAACCTGAGACGCCCCAATCCGCAGGCCTACGCTCTATCCACTGAGCCAAACCGGTCAGGGTGAGGTCCCTCTTCAGGTTAGCAGACTTCTATCCACACAGCGTGGAAGGAGCTAAGCAACTCTCTGGGATACAATTCATGCACGCTCCACCCTCATGACCTAATTACCTATCAAGGCCTAGTCTACTACCATACCATTACCTTGGTAGTTAGAATTTTTTTTAACAAATACTTTAAAAACTTTTTAAATATTTTTATTGATTTCTGAGAAGATGGAGAGGTAGAGAGAGATAGAACCATCAATGTTGAAAGAGAATCATGGATAGGCTGCCTCCTGCAGGTCCCTCACTGGGGATTGAACCCCCAACCTGACCATGCGCCCTGACCGGGAATTGAACCATGACTTCCTGGTTCATAGGTTGATGTTCAACCACTGAGCCACACCTGCCTGCAATATAATTTTAACATATGAATTTTGGGGCAGGGAAACCAACATAAACAGCATTTGAGGGGCGGTAAAATCTTTGAAAGCTGCACCAGTTAGTTGAATAGACTGGCCCTCTCTTCCTACATCAGGAAGACATATCTTTAAAGTAAAAATGTTGTGTGTCTTATTGTCTTCTATTTTGAATAAATGTCACCTTACATACTCTGCAGACAAGCAGAACAAACTCTGGCAAAATAAAAAGTAAGCCAAATATAAGCACAAAAAGGAAAAGGTGAAGATACTTCAAAATTATTCATATCTGGATATCCATACCTGGAGTCTATGGAAATATATTTTATTTTATTTATTTTTATTTAATTAATTGGGGTGACACTGGTTAACAAAATTATACAGGTTTCAGGTGCACAATTCTACCACACATCACTGTATTTTGTATTGTGTGTTCACCACTCCAAGTCAAATTTTCGTCCATTACCATCCATCCCTCCTCAACACTGTACCTCTCCCACACCCATCCACCAGGCAATCCCTACACTGTTATGTCCAAGAGTTCTTTCCTTTTTTCCCCTTTTTTGTTCAATCTCTCCAACCCCTTCACCCAGCCCCACCCCCAAGCTCTCTATGAGTCTGTTCCTATTTTGCTTGGTAATTCATTTTGTTTATTAGGTTCCACATGAGTGAAATCATATGGTAGTTGTTTTTCTCTGATTGGCTTGTTTCACTTAGCATAATGCTCTCCCGGCCCATCCAGGCTGTCGCAAAGGGGAGAAATTTCCTTTTTTTTAACTGCCATGTAGTATTCCATTGGGTAAATGTACCACAGCTTGATTATCTACTCATCTACTAATGGACACTTGGGCTGCTTCTAGATTACAGTATTTATTCAACTATTTAAACATTATTTCTTTGGTTTTTACAAGCAATAAAAACATCTATTTGCATGTATTTATTTATATGTAACCTATAATATTGTATTTAACATTATGTATTTACTAGAGGCCAAGTGCACAAAATTCATGCACTGGACGGGGTGTCCTCAGCCTGTCCTGCACCCTCTCCAATCCGGGACCCCTTGTGGGATGTCCGACTGCCTCTTGCAATCTGGGACTGCTGGCTCCTAACCACTCACCTACCTGCCTGCCTAATCACCCCTAACTCCTCTGCCTAATCGCCCCTTATCACCTCTTGACTGCCTGATTGCACCTAGCTGCTCCCCTGCTGGCCTGATCGTCCATAACCACCTCTGCCTCACCCCACACCTGGGACCCAGGATTCCCTCTTCCAGTCGGTTGCAGGCAACTGAGACCTGGGCTGGCTTCACCCGGGCTGGCCACAGCCACATGGGACTGTGGGTGGGCGGCTTTGCTCAGACTGCAGCCACAGGCGCCCAGGACCACGGGGTGGGCGGCTTGTCCCTCTCCCGGGTCTCAGGTGCAGGCACAGCTGCTGGCACCCAGGACCGTGGGGCGGGCAGCTTGTCCCTCTTCTGGGCCGCAGGCACAGGTGCAGGCACTGGTTCCCGGGACCAAGGAGAGGGTGATTTGTCCGTCTCCCAGGCTGCAGCCCCAGCCGCTGGTGCCCAGGACTGCAGAGTGGGTGGTTTGTCCCTCTCCCAGGCCGCAGCCTGGCTGCTCCCATTTCTTTCTCCTGAGCTCATTTGTGCCTGGCTCCTCCCCATTCCTCTCTCCCCAGTATTGTCTGAGCTGTTACCACATGTTTGGCATAACGACCATTTGCATATTATCTCTTTATTATATAGAATATGTGTTACTATATAATTATAATTATATATGTTTTACAATACATATTTTCTCATATATATATATAGATATAGATAGATAGATAGATAACGTATTATATTATCATATAATATATATACATATATATGATAATATAATACGTTATCTATCTATATATAAAAATGTAATATTGGTGGAAAAGATGAAGGGATTAAGCAAAAAACAAACACACAAACAAATAAAAATGTAATATGCTAATTAGAACGGATGACCTTCCAGACGAAGCTGGGACTGAGGGAAGCCCGGGTCCCAGGGGCGAGAGAGAAGCCGGTGTCCGCAGCCAGGGGAAGGAAGGCCTACTTTTGCACAAATTTCATGCACCTGGCCTCTAGTATTTATATAATATGTAATTATGTACTATGTTTATATATTCCTTAATCCTTGTTCCACTCGTTAAGTGTGGGAAAAACATTTTTGCAGATAAACTGTCAGCAGTATGCATTCTCCAAACCCCAGAGTAACTGGGCCATGTGTTGAATTATTTGGAAAATAACACTAACTTATATAACGTGTAATGTTATAAAACCTGAGATTGCCTGGCTATTTAAAACTGTACATTTTAGAGCACAAAAGCGTCCCTAATCACAGGTTTTACCTGATGATTGACTCTCTCCTGTAATATTTCTGCAATAAAAACCACATTTGCCAAAACCGGTTTGGCTCAGTGGATAGAGCGTCGCCCTGCGGACTGAAGGGTCCCAGGTTTGATTCTGGTCAAGGGCATGTGCATTGGTTGCAGGCACATCCCTGGTGGGGGGTGTGCAGGAGGCAGCTGGTCTATGTTTCTCTCTCATCGATGTTTCTGGCTCTCTATCCCTCTCTCTTCAAGCTCTCTGTAAAAAATCAATAATATATAATATATATATATATATATATATATATATATATATATATATATATATTTAAAAAAACAAAAACCCACATTTGCACAACAAGTATAGCAAGGGAAAGAATTCTATATTTTGTCTCAATATTAGTTAGGATAAAACATGTCCTAATAAATTTATTTTTTTATGTATTTTTAAAATATATTTTATTGATTTTATACAGAGAGGAAGAGAGAGGGATAGAGAGTTAGAAACATCGATGAGAGAGAATCATCGATCAGCTGCCTCTTGCACACCCCCTACTGGGGATGTGCCCGCAACCAAGGTACATGCCCTTAACCGGAATCGAACCCGGGACCCTTCAGTCCCCAAGCCAACACTCTATCCACTGAGCCAAACCGGTCTCAGCTAAATTTATTTTTATTTCTTGGAAATGTAAGCTTGCATTTCCATTTAGTGCTTGCCTGTTGATGGTAAATAAGAGGCAAAAAATGACAGCATTAATAATTATTTGGTTTCACCAATACTTCCTTTGAAATAAACTTTTTCCCCTAAAATCCATAGGAGTAAAATAAAGCTAGTCAATAAAATAAAGCTGGAAATAAAATAAAGGTAGTTTCCACATTTGATTTTTATTATATGTCATCTTTATTGTATTTTACAGTAGGGCCACTGAAGGCAATAAAACATCAGAAGTGTTCAAAATGCTAAAATCAATCTTATGGACTTTCTAACGATGTAAACAGGAAATTACAGAAAACATATAACGGAAAGCACAGAACGTTGCTATCTAACTTCATTATCAGATGGTCCTCGTCGTTCACAAAGGTAAGAGTTCTATAGCCAGTTGTTTGGCTGAAAATTACTTTTCCTCTCGAATCAAAATATACCAGAGTCAATCGGAACGCAATATTTCTTAGAGATCGTAAGCAGACTGAACCCACACCTGGCTTAGTGACGAGATTTTGCTTGAAAATGATATAGTCGTTGGTGAAGATGACGTGCAGAGGGAAGCCGAAGTTGAAACCCGACCACTTCCAGGAGAATTTCCCCTCCTTGAGGACCATTTTCCCACATCGCATGCTGTGTTTCTCCAGTTCTGTTTCATTGGCGTATCGGGGCCCGATTTCCCTGCTTCGCTGCGCCCTCAGCAAGGTGAACCATTGTTGTTTATAAACCCTCGATAACCATTCTGAAGGGATGAGGGTATCTTCCTCAATGACTCTTGTGGAGGCCAGGTCACAGATGATATGCTGAAACCTCAGATTTTTAAACACCGCTTGAAATGGCCTGCCTCGTCTGGTCTCCAGGAAGGCCACGCTGGCGTTACGTCCTCTGAGCCTAGAAAACCAGTGGTTGGCTCGCTCTAAAAGCTGTTGTATGGTTCCTCTCCAGGCCGGGTTGAGACGAAGGAACACCCACTCTTTAAGCGTGGTGTACACGTCTATTTCCTTTTGTATCACCAGTAAGTCGGCGGAAGAAATGAGCTGGCTCATGAGATCTATGCTGATTTCTTTGAAAAGTTCCACAGTGGGATGCGTCATGAGATTGTGGAGGAGCCAGGCAAAGCATTCTGTCTTCAGGGACGCTGCCCCGTAGGCTTCTGCTGTTGCGTAATAGCCACATACAGTTTTCGCGTTCACTGCCTCCTTCATGATCTCCTCACACATTTCGATCAAGTCCTCTACCTGAAGCAGGCACGCCGTTGCCAAAACTCTTGAGACTCGAAGGGGCTCCCGTAGGTCATATTCATCCCTGTACAAGGAACCCAGCACAAAGTTCAGGGACTCGACGTCAATGTTGTGGTCCCTAATGTCCAGGTCGATAATATCTTTGTTGGAGTGATCGCAAGAATTTCTAAGCAGAGTAGCAAAGTAGACTGACTGACGCAGGTACCTCTTGTGTAGGCACCACACTTGGCCCAGAGCGCGGATTTTAATGTCACTGGTTTCCCCATTCAGAAAGAACGTTTGGTAAGCGTACTCGGATGTGATCACTTTTTTACTCTGACTCCTAGAGGCCTCTTGTGGGAAATTCACTTCTGGGCCCAGAGACCTGCGGCTGTTCTCGACCTCTGGCTCCCCAGAGGGTAAGGTCCGCTTGCGTTTGCCACGGGATGATACATTTCGGGGGCCTGGCTGATGCCTATCAGTTGGGCCTAATTCCCTGCGCCCCAGCAAGCGACTGGTCAAGTTCCCCATCGAGGAAGACTATCCGATTCCGGCCTAGGGGGACTGTTTTAGACTTTTTGTTGCAGTGGCATTCCAGCGTCCCTCACCTCAGCTTATGCCCGAGCCTCACTGAGACCCAGAGCGACAGTTACAAACGTCACAGAGGTCCTGTATCCTTTAACGGCCGCCCGGCCACGCCCCCGTGAGGCCACGCCCCCAGCCACCCACCACAGCCCGTGGCCCCGCCCACTGCGAGGCCCCGCCCAACCGCTGTGGCCCCGCCCCCTGCCTCGGAGTCTTCCGTGAACCTGACAGCTAATCAAAGCTTCAGCCTCTAGGTTTTCCTCCAGAATGTTTCTCTAAAAGGGAAATGACTGAATGAAAGAAAGGCTTTTTGATCAGCGTGTTAGAGATTGCAACGCATTCACACATTCTCAGTACCAGTGTGTGGGGACATTCAATGGGGGCAGTCCTAAATACAATCATTTACCTACAACTGGTAGCGATTTGAAAAGGTTAACAGTCTGGCCGGTGTGGCTCAGCGGTTGAGCTTTGATCTATGAACCAGGAGGTCATGGGTCAATTCCTGGTCAGGGCATGTTCCCCGGTTTTGGGCTCCATCCCCAGTGTGGGGTGTGCAGGTGGTAGCTAATCAATGGTTCTCTCTCATCATTGATGTTTCTCTCTCCCCCTCTCTTCCCCTCTGAAATCAATAAAAATATTTTTTAAAAATGTGAGCAGTGTGGTATCTCATTATTTTATTTGTTTTTGATTACTGGAGGGCAGAAGAGGTTTTTAAAAATTTCCAGGAAGGTACATTTTCATATTCTTTGCTGATTTCTGAAATGTTTACATATCTTCTCGCCTCATGGATTGCTAAAAGCTTCTTTTAACAATTTTCATTTACCATTTAATTTTTATGGAGTTCTTTTCTGTAAAGACATTTTCATTCTTTTTTAAAAATATTTTTTGTTGATTTAAAAAATTTTTTAATTGATTTCAAAGAGGAAGGGAGAGATAAAAACATCAGTGAGAGAGAATCATTAATTGGCTGCCTCCTGCATGCCCCCTACTGGGGATCTAGCCTGGATATGTGTCCTTGACCAGAATCAAAGCTGGGACACTTTAGTGTGCAGGCCAAGGCTCTACCCACTGAGCTATATCAGCTAGGGCAACATCTTTATGCTTAAGAGGCCAAATCAGATTTTCCAAATATGGGTTTTTATATCTCTGTTTATAGAGAGCCTTGCCTTATCTGAAATTAGATAAATATTGTTCTATATTTCCTTGCTGAACTTTCATGGTATTATTTAATAATTTTAAACATTTGGATATTCTTATACTTTGAAGGGACAGAAGCCATATATAATACAAAATAAAACATACTTTATAAAACAATTTTTTTTGCAAACAGAAAAAATACACATATATGTATATGCATGCAGAGAGATACTGCAAGCAATAGACAAGATTGCACCATACATGCCTGATCAGCATGGCTCAGTGGTTGAGCTTTGAACCAGGACGTTAGGGCACATGCCCAGGTTTCAGGCTTGATCACCAGTGTGGGGCATGCAGGAGGTTCAATCAATGATTCCCTGTTATCATTGATGTTTCTCCCCTTCCCTTCCTCTCTCTCTCTCTCTCTCTCTCTCTCTCTCTCTCTCTCTCAACAACAACAACAACAAAAAAAATGACAGAGCAGGGAGCCAGAGATCTGGGCCCTTCATAATATCCCTGATGAAATTGTAACCAACTTGCCTGGAACTCACCCTCCCACTGGAATGCCTGTTCTATGGACTATGAATTAGTTTGAATCAAGATTTTCTTTTGTTTGCACTAACTGGTTTGGCTCAGTGGATAGAGTGTCATCCTGCAGACTGAAGAGTCCCAGGTTCGATTCCGGTCAAGGGCATGTACTTTGGTTGCGGGCACATCCCCAGTAGGGGGTGTGCAGGGGCAGCTGATCGGTGTTTCTTCTCTCATTGATGTTTCTGACTCTCTGTCCCTCTCCTTTCCTTTCTGTAAAAAAAAAAAATCATATATATATATATATATATATACATTTTCTTTTATTTAAAGCTAAAAGCATCTTAACTGACACAATAAACATTGTAGATTTTTCTGAGGGAGGCAGAAAAAAATCTGGATCATAGGATAGACACTGCCACTTCCAAGCTGTGTCATCTCAGACAAAAATATTAATCCTCTCCGTGCCTCAGTTTCCTCATATGAGAAGTGAGAACACCTGTACTTCCCAGGGTTGCTCTGGAAAGCTTTAAACAAAGCAATGTAAGTCAAGCTCTTTATTACTATCATAAAGGTACCTTGGAGACAGAAAAGAACATAAAGTCAGTTATATATCTGGATGCTCTTCTATTTCCAAGTTTTTACCCTGATGCCATGTCTCACCCACACAGCAAACCCTCTCACCTGCTCGCAGCTCCTCCCTTCATACCCATAAGGATATTCTTTTACATAATTACAGTGCAAAAGCATAAATTCAGAAATTTCCACAAGGACACATTATCCGATATAAAGCCCATATTCACATTCTGCTATTTGTCCTAATGTCTTTCGTTTCCCCTCCCCCCCCCCCCAATCCAAGCTCACACATTGCACTGAGTTATGTGTTTTTAGCTACCTTTCATCTAGAACAGTTTCTCAGCCTTTCCTTGATCTAATTCATTTATTTGTTTTAAAGAATAAAGGCCTGCCAAAACTGGTTTGGCTCAGTGAATAGAGTGTCGGCCTGCAGACTGAAAGGTCCCAGGTTCGATTCCTGTCAAGGTCACGTACCTTGGTTGGGGCCACATCCCAAGTAGGGGATGTGCAGGAGGCAGCTGATCAATGCTTCTCTCTCATTGATGTTTCTAACTGTATCTCTCCCCCTTCCTCTCTGTAAAAAATAAATAATATATATATATATATTTTTTTAAAAAGAATATGAGCCCTTTATTTTGTAAAGTTTCCATAATTTTTTTATTTTATTTATTTATTTATTCATTTATTTATTTATTTTTACTGCTTGGAGAGAAAGAAAGGGAGAGGGAGAGAGAGATAGAAACATCAATGATGAAAGAGAATCATTGATGGTCTGCCTGCTGCATGCCCAATGATGAAAGAGAATCATTGATGGTCTTCCTGCTCCCTCCTTCCCTCCTTCCCTCTCTCTCTCCCTCCCTCCCTCCTTCCCTTTTGTTGTTTCTTTGCTTACAAAACCAAAAGAGAATTTACTGGAAGGAGATGAGAGCTCACAGAACTACAGGCAAAGCTGGAGTAGGGGAAAACCATCGGGAAGTCCCTGTGATCTGGTGGAGGAAATGAAGGGCTCTCCATGAAGCTCTGGGGAGGACATGACTCAGCTTCTCTGTTTCTCTCTGGCGACGTTCAGGAATGCAGTGGGCAGTGGACTGGCTTTCTGGTCATGCAACTGTGCTTTGAAGACCGCCCGGCTCTGTTCAATGCTCTGCTGTTGCCATTTTGAAATTCTTCATAAGCGTAGACCCTGCATTTTCATTTTATTAAGAGTCTAGTTTGTTTTAGAGCGATTTTAGGTTCACAGCAAAACTGAAGGGAAAGTGCAGAGATTTTCCATATACACTGAGTGGCCAGATGATTATGATCTCTGAATGCATAATAATCTGGCCACTCAGTGATATCCTATATAATAAAAGAACATTATGCAAATTGTCCCCTCAACCAGGACTTCAACCAGCAGGCGGCCAGCCAACCACCTATGTCCCCTCTCCCTGGCCAGGCTGGCCTGACCTCACCCATGCATGAATTCATGCACTGGGCCTCTAATCTATATATACTGCGTGGCCAGATGATTATGTGTTCAGAGATCATAATAATCTGGCCAATCAGTGTATGTCCTGTCCCCACATACAGAACTTCCCCCCAAGTGATATATTTTTGGAAGGAACATCACAGAAGTTCTTCTTGGAGCATTTCACCAGAAGACACATGGTATTAATTTGTCTTATTGTTCTTGTAATTTTTTTTAAATCCCCACCCGAGGATATTTTTTCATTGATTTTAGAGAGGGGGGGGGGAAATACCGATGTGAGAAATATTGATTTGTTGCCTTCCCTGCCTGCTCCGACCATGGGTTAAATCAGCATCCTGGTTAATGTGCCCTGACCCAGAATTGAACCTGTGACCCTTTGGTGCATGGGATGTTATTCCAACCAACTGAGCCACACTGGTCAGGGCTGTTCATATTAATTTTTGTTGTTCATTTCAATTCTGATCATTTGATTAAGGTGGTGTGCCTATATATCTCCACTTGAAAATCAACATCCCATATCTTGTAATTAATAAGTATTTGCAAGAGGTATTTTAAGACGGAAACTTTTCAGTTTCCTAAAAATTGTTCCCTAATTTTTATCCAATGGTCTTAGCATCCATTGATGAATCTTATCTGAATTAAATATTATTTAGATAGTTGCAATATGACTTTCTAAATCTCTTATGTATTTCTAACCCTACATTATTTTATATTATATATAAATATAATTTTATACATCATATGCATTTTTTATTTATATGGATTTAGCATTTATATTTATAAAATATAAACATATATAACTATTTATGAAAATTTATAAATATCTAATTTTTATCTCTATTGTTTGATATTGTTGTATATATCAAGCATTAGAAAGTTATTTTGAAATCAAAATATATATTACCTGTATCTATTTTATTTTTTAAAATATCTATTTTTTATTTCAGAGAGGAAAGGAGAGAAACATCAATGATGACAAAGAATAATTGATTGGCTGCCTCCTGCACGCCCCGTACTGGGGGATCAAGCCCTCAACCCAGGCATGTGCCTTTGGACAGAAATGAACCCAGGACCCTTTAGTCCACAGGTCAATGTTCTATTCACTGAGCCAAACCGGCTAGGGCAGTGGTTGGCAAACTCATTAGTAACAGAGCCAAATATCTACAATACAATGATTGAAATTTCTTTTGAGAGCCACATTTTTTAAACTTAAACTTCTTCTAATGCCACTTTTTCAAAATGGACTCGCCCAGGCCGTGGTATTTTGTGGAAGAGCCACACTCAAGGGGCCAAAGAGCCGCATGTGGCTCGAGAGCCGCAGTTTGCCGACCACGGGATTAGGGCACCTATATCTGTTTTATATCAAGATCTAAACCTACTTTCCCTCACCTCCACTCCAATCTGAGTTATAATCCATCACTGCCATTCATTTTGGTATTAAACTTGTCCCATGTTTGGCCAGTGAGAGCTTCAAATTGTTCCTGTGTCATTTTGATCCGTTTTACTTCAGTTTTGAGCACTTTGTAACTTTCTGGCACAGCTATCTGTCCCAGGCTCACCTTATCGTTTCTCTCAGTCCTGGAATCAACTTTTTCTTCAAGAAGCCCTGGTTTGCCTAGCCAACATGGCTCAGTGATTGAGCATCGACCTATGAACCAGGATGTCATAGTTCAATTCCTGGTCAGGGCACATGGCTAGGTTACGGGCTCAATCCCTAATGTGGGGTGTGCAGGAAGCAGCTGATCAATGATTCTCTCTCCTCATTGATGCTTCTCTCTCTCTCTACTTCTCTGGAATAAATTAAAAAAATACATATATTTTTTAAAAGCCCCAGTTCTTTTTAATGGAAAAAGGTATTTGGAAATGAATATCTGGGTGCTATGAGATTATTATTATTATTTTAAAATATATTTTTTATTGATTTTTCACAAAGAGGAAGGGAGAGGGACAGAGAGTTAGAAACATCAATGAGAGAGAAATATCAACCAGCTGCCTCCTGCACACCCCCCATCGGGGATGTGCCCGCAACCAATGTACATGCCCTTGACCAGAATCGAACCTGGGACCTTTCAGTCCGCAGACCGATGCTCTATCCACTGAGCCAAACCAGTTTCGGCTGCTATGAGATTGTTTGTACTCAACAGGCACTGCTTCTTAGTGGACAGAACTGACATATACTTTTTTTTTGGTGATATTGGAGAAGCTTTTCTTGCTGCAATCTCATCCGCCTCCATACTCCTCTCTAGCTCCTATACTTACAATTCATTACATAGTTTTCATGCCTTGTTTTTGTCACTACAGTTCTTAAGTGCAATTAACTTCATGGCCTGCCTGGAAAATACATAATTGCTTTCCAATTCTTAGTTTAAGCATTATTTTCTCTCTGAAGTTGCTTATGGTTCCCTAATTAAAACGGAATATTCCGCTCTGTGACCTCCGCACTGTATGAAAAACAGACACCATAACAGCATATAGATCACTTTATTGCACATAGTCATGTACCTGCCCGGCTTCTCAGGTTACTGAGGGCAGGAACTGTTTAGTATTTTATTAAAGTTAATACTTGGTGAAAGAAAGAACAGCAGGAAGAATAACTGAACAACTGATCATTCTGCAGTTGTTTCTTCTTAACTTGCTTATTGGTGCTTGATGTCATCCAATCTGTAGAAATCGAAACACACACTCACACACGGTGGGAAGGTACATTCTACAGCTTGCCAGGACAGACCCAGCCTCCAAAGGTTTTCTCCAAGTACTGGGCCACAGCCAGGGTCAGGTGATCATTAAAAGGTGTAGCCACGACCTGGATCCCGAGAGGAAGTCCTTTGGCATCCAGACCCAATGGGCACTGGGTCACAGGCAAACCCAGGGCACTGAAGATACCTGAGTGGAACGAACAAGAAGAATGTGAGAAATCAAGACCTGTTCTTGAAAACTTCTTTTCTCCCCTCAATTGTACAGTGATGGTGATGATAGTTACGAACATATATGTAGAGTTTACTAACTGCTGGACTCACCTAGGGACTTTATGTGAATGAGACATTTGAATGATCACAACAAAACCCATGAGACAGGAACTTGTATTAATGATTCCTATTTTACAGATAAAATAACTGAAGAACAGAGAAGTTCGATAACATAGCTATGATTACTGGGCTAGTAGAAGCTCAAATCAGGATCTGACTACAGAAAATGCTACTTCTAATTTGCCCTTTGTAGCATTTTCAGAAAAATGAGCTAATATGGGACATCTTATTGCATTATGAATTTTCTTTTCATTTATAAAAATTTGGTGTATAATTTTGTGGTAGTTGAGATTTGTAAATTGTAATTATTTACCTCATTCATGTTTTTTATAGAGCGTTAGAGTAAAATAAGATTTCTTATTTTAAAGGTACAAATTAATGATAAATTTACAGAATTGTGTAGCCATGCCCACATTCTATGTTTAGAAAATTGTCATCACCCCAAAAAGAAACTACCCTTTTTTCCCGAAAATAAGACAGCGTCTTATATTAATTTTTTTCTCCCAAAGTTGCGCTAGGTCTTATTTTCAGGGGATGTCTTATCTTTCCATGCACTAGGTCTTATTTTCGGAGGATGTCTTATTTTCGGGGAAACACCGTACATAAAAGAAGTTGCTCTCCATCCCCCTCTTCCTGATCCCCTAGAAACCACTTTTACACTGCCAAGGAGTGTGTCTACTGAATAGATATATAAAATGTTGATTATACATTCCCCAGCTGATGGACAACTGGGTTAATTAATACCTTTTGGCTATTGTTAATTATATTGCGACTAGAGGCCAGGTCATGAAATTCGTGCACAGGAGGGGGGGGTCCCTCAGCCCGGCGGGTGATCAGGGCCTGTTGGGGCTTTCCCTCCCCTGGCTGCCGACAGCTGGCCCCGCCCCTGCCACTGCCACTGCCACTGCCACTGCTGGCCATCTGTATGGAGCTGCCCCCATCACCAGCTGTCTCCCTCTGTGGGCAACAGGCATGGGGGATGATCACTTGGCTGGCATAGGCCTCCCTCTGTGGGGCCATTGGTTGCAGGGACCCCGGATTGATCGCCCCACAGAGGTAGGCCACACCCAGCACCACCAGCCTGGTAGCCTGGGCCTCCCTCTTTGGGGCGATCATGGAGCACCGCTCCCATCGATTGCCCCGCTGGCCGGTGGCCTGGACCTCCTTCTGCAGGGCAATCTTGGGGCAATGGCTAGGCCCCCTGACCAATTGCACTGCACCTGGCCTTGGCTGGCCTGGCGCCAGTGCATGTCTTAGTGTGGTCATTGGGAAGGTCGTCCAGATAGTCGTTCGGTCGTTTGGTCGGTTTGCATATTATGCTTTTATTACTATAGATAAGCATTCTTGGACAAGTCTTTGTAAGGACATACGTTTTCATTTTTCTTGAGTATTTCTATAGCAGTGAAACTGTTGGGTCATATGATTAATTAACATTTAACCTTTTAATGGAAATGCCCAAACGTTTTCCAAAAGAGCTGCCCAATTTTTGCTATGTGTTCACCAGCAATGTATGAGGGCTCCAGTTCCTTCACATCTTTGTTAACAATTCTTTTGGATTATAGCTCATCCAGTGGGTGTACAGTTATCTCACTGTGGTTTTTAAATATGCATTTCCCCGCTGACTAATGATGTTGAGCATCCTTCATGCACTTAGTGGCCATTTTGAATATCTTCTTTGTAACCAAACCTATTAAAATCCATTGTTCATATTTAAATTGAGTTTTAGTCTTATTATTGAGTTTCAAGAGTTCACGTATTTGGAATATAAATCACTTAGGGATGCATAATTTGCAAATAATTTCTCCCAGTCTGTGAATGTTTTACTTTCTTGAAGGTGTTTTATAAAGAAAAAGTATTTAATTTTGCTGAAATTCAATTTATTGTTTGTTTTTTTTTCTTGTATTACCGGTATTTTTGGAGCTGAATCTAAGGAATCTTTGTCAAACCAAGGGTCACAAAAACTTACTCTTACATTTTCTTCAAAATGTATTGCAGTTTTAGCTTTTACACTTAGGTTTGTTACATTTAGGTTTGTAAATGGTATATGAGGGGGTATGATTTAATTCTTTTGCATGTAGACATGCAGTCATCCCATCACCATTTATTGAGAAGCCTATTATGCCGGGGCAGCATGGCTCAGTGGTTGAGCAGGAGGTCATGGGTCGATTCCTGTTCAGGGCACATGCCTGGGTTCCAGGCTCGATCCCAGGAGGAGGCAGCTGATCAATGATTCACTCTTATCATTGATGTTTCTATCTCTCTCTCTCTCCCCCTTCCTCTTTGAAACCAATCTATAATAATAAAAGTGTAATATGCTAATTAGACCAGACATCCTTCCTTCCATCCTTCCAAATGAAGCCAGGGCTGCTGGGGAAGCCCAGTCCCGGGTGCCAGAGGGAAGGCTGTGCTGGCAGCCGGGGGAAGGAAGGCCTACTCTTGCATGAACTTCATGCATCAGGCCTCTTGTAAAAATACATTTAAAAAAGTAAAAACCTGTTATTTCCCCCATGAAATTGTCTTTGAACCTTTGTAAAAATCAATTGAACATAAATATAGGGACTTATGTTTGTACTCTGAATTCTATTGATTATATATGAACTGAGTGGCCAGATTATTATGATCTCTGAATGCATAATAATTTGGCCACTCAGTGTGTGTGTGTGTGTGTGTGTGTGTGTGTGTACACATTAGAGTCCCAGTGCATGAATTCGTGCATGGGTGGGGTCTGGCCAGGGTCTGGTCAGCCTGGTCAGGGGGAGGGGACATGGGTGGCTGGCCAGCCTGCCTGCTGGTCGAACTCCTAGTCGAGGGGACAATTTGCATATTAGCCTTTTATTATATAGGATATACACTGAGTGGCCAGATTATTATGCGTTCAAAGATCATAATAATTTGTCCACTCAGTGTATATTTGTATACATGTAAATCTATACATATACAATACACACATATATATATATATTCTTATACCAGTTGTACTAGTATACATATATATACATACATATACTTATACACATATAGCAATTGCTATGAAGTAAGTCAGATATTAAAATTACCTGCATTAAAGTAAACATAAACATATGCTTCAATAAATAATGTTATTATCACTATTATTGATACTTGTAAGGCACTTTATATACATTTCAACATTTAATCCTTCCAACAATCCTGCAAAGTACATGTAGCATCCTCATCTTTGCTATAAAAAAACTAAGCGCAGAAATTAAATATCCTAGTGCATTTATCCATCTTGTAAGCATCAGCTAAGTATAAAAATATCACAGCTGCCTGAGCAGCAACTGAGAAGAGTATTGCTCTATAGGAAAAAGAAAAACACAGCTAAAATCCCAACTTATAATTCTACGTTGTTGATAGAAGGTCGCCCAAGCCTAGTACGTTTTCAGCTTCAGTGGAGGAAATTAAGGCAAAATAATGCTAAGTATTATTGAAGCAAGCATATAGTGGAAACCACACTGGCTTTGAAGTCAGAGATGAAATGCACTTGGATTCCAGCCTTGACTCTGACCCCTTAAGTTACCCTGTTTCTTCACTTTTTGAAAACATGTTTTTATTGATTTTACAGAGAGAGGGAGAGAGAGGGCGAGTGGGAGAGGGAGAAACATCAATAAGCTGCCTCCTCCACATCACCTACTGGGGATGGGAGTCCAAAACCTGGGCCAGGAATTGAACCAGTGACCACTTAGTGCAGTGGTCAGCAATCTGCAGCTCGTGAGCCACATGCGGCTCTTTGACCCCTTGAGTGCGGCTCTTCCACAAAATACCACGGCCTGGGCGAGTCTATTTTGAATAAGTTGTGTTAGAAGAAGTTTAAGTTTAAAAAAAAAATTGGCTCTCAAAAGAAATTTCAATTGTTGTACTGTTGATATTTGGCTCTGTTGACTAATGGGTTTGCCAACCGCTGATTTAGTGCATGAGTCAATGTTCAATCCACTGAGCCACACCATTAGGGCTGTTTTTCATATCATTTACAATGTACCTGCTATGAAGGACTTCTGGGAGCCTTAAGTGAATAATATAAAGCATTTCTAGCTCATAGTATCTGGCACATAATAGATACTTGATACTTGATAAATGGCACTATTATCTGTCACAGATCTTGTATCCACATTATAAGGCATATCACCTGGTTCACAATGGGAGCTCTGTAAATGTGCTTACGCTTAAACTATAGGAAAAAGTTCTCAATTGTGACTAACTTCTACCTTGGCATTCAGTATACCAGAACAATGGATAGTGTATAAAAGTTGCAGAGAAATTTATAGACAGAATAATTTGAGGCTAGTTTTGTACAAAACCACCCTTCACTTGGTTTCAGCTTACTAATAACCCTTGGTGCTATATTGGTTCATGAGCTGAGAATGATAAAGCCTTTAGAAGGTAGATTAAGTTCTTTAGAAACTATTGTTAAGACTCAGGTAGAGTTCTGGAATAAAAATCAGAAAGCAGAAGCTGGGCCGGTGTGACTCAGTGGTTGAGTGTCAACCAATGAATCCAGAGATCAGGATTAGATTCTCAGTCAGAGAACATGCCGGTTTGCCAACTTGATCCCCAGCAGGGGGCGTGCAGGAGGCAGCAGATCAATGATTCTCTCTCATCATTGATGTTTCTAACCCTCTCACCCTGTGCCCTCCTCTCTCTGAAATCAATAAAAACATATTTTTAAAACAATAGGAAGCAGGAGTGTAATTTCTGGTGTGAGGATTGATCTTTGGGAGTCACCAAGCAGGTCTCTATGACACGGTGTCCTTCACTATAGAACAGGATTCAGCTTTCATTTATTCTTGGAAGCTTTGAATGACATGTTGTGCTTCAAACAGTGCCAGGGCAGAGATACAGTACATTATGCAAACAACGTGATGTGTATTATCAAGGAGGAGTTCCTTCTGAGCTCGAATTCCTTCGTTGAACAGATTTCTGTATGATTACAAATAATCATTAGGGAGACAGCTGGCTGCTGCTGCGCCTCACCAATAAAACACACCCCTCCCGCATCCCCTTATTTTCTTCTTGGGAATTCTGCCAGAAGGGCTGGGAGCAAGTGTTTGGGTAAGCAAGTGGGATTTGCTATCTGCTTCTGCAAGGCCCCGTGGGACGTATTGTTTCTCCAACATCTGTAACATCATGAATGCACACGGGTCTAACAGACCGGGACAAATAAACTATGCAGCGCCAGCTCTCCTGAGCTGTCTGTGCTGACAGGGAGGCCAATGAGATGAAATAGGAAAGGCCATGTGCATTGTCAAGAGTGGGAGGTCTCTGGGAATTCCTGCCTAGGGAGGCCTTTGGGAGGAATAAGCATCGGAGAGAGGAATAGATGTGTGGCCTAGGTCTGTCCTTCTCTGTTCTTCTGTTATTATATATCTTTCCGAGAATCTCGGCCATTGTCATAATTTCAGCTGTCATCATCACTCAGCAGATGATCTCACACCTATATTCCCTGACCCACATTTCATACCTATCCAACCAAATTCCACTTTAAAAAAAACAACAACTATATTTTATTGATTTTGTACAGAGAGGAAGGGAGAGAGATAAAGAGTTAGAAACATCGATGAGAGAGAGTCATCAATCAGCTGACTCTTGTACCCCCGCTACTGGGGATATGCCTGCAACCAAGGCACATGCCCTTGACTGGAATCGAACCCAGGACCCTTCAGTCCCCAAGCTGACGCTCTATCTATTGAGCCAAACCAGTTTCGGCCAACCAAATTCCTCTCTGACACCTCCATCTGAATATCTCACAGAAACCACAAACTTAAAAAAAAAACACACAAAAAACACAACCTTGCAAAAATAACTGCTTTCCTCAAGGAATGCAATCTAGACGGCAAGTTAAGACACAAACATGAAGAGATCTTTAATAAAACAAGAAGAAATATTCTCAGAAACCAACACAATCGTGATTCCGATAAATAGTGATAGAGAATCTCAGAAGATGGATCTTTCACTGTGGGCTGAGGGTAAGAGTGGTCAGAGTTGAGAATAGGAACCAGGTTTTCAAAAATGAGTTGGTCTTGGGCTAAAATTCAGGCTGTGTTGCTCTTTTTTAACCGCAGGGAACATCATATTAGACTAATCTCCAGTGTTAATAATAATCAGTGAGAAAGCTGATAAGTAACAGAAATGTTTATAAAAATAAATTAAATAAAAACAAAAGCAGAACAAAACAAAACCAAAAAAGTTGTAACTGATAATTTTCTCTTTAGGTTCTTTCCTATAGACTAGGGAGGTGGGGAACCTTTTTTTCTGCCAAGGGCCATTTGGATATTTATTTCTTTATTAAATATATTTTATTGATTTTTTACAGAGAGGAAGGGAGAGGAACAGAAAGTCAGAAACATTGATGAGAGAGAAACATCGATCAGCTGCCTCTTGCACACCCCCCAATGGGGATGTGCCTGCAACCAAGGTACATTCCCTTGACTGGAATAGAACCTGGGACCCTGCAGTCCACAGGCCAACGCTCTATCCACAGAGCCAAACTAGTTTTAGCTACTTATTTATTTTTTAAATATATTTTTATTGATTTCGGACCGAAGGGAAGAGGGAGAGATAGAAACATCAATGATGAGAGAGAATCAATGATTGGCTACCTCCTGCATGCTAATATTGGGGATGGAGCCCACAACCCTGGCATGTGTCCTTGACAGGATTTGAAACTGGGACCCTTTAGTCACAGGCTGACACTCTATCCACCGAGACAAACCAGCTAGGGCCATTTGGATATTTATAACATCTTTGGAAGCCCACACCAAATTATCAACTTAAAAATTAATCTGCTATATTTGGTCAACCATTTAAGCAATTCACCCCTAATGCCTTGGCAGGGCCAGACCAAATGATTTTGTGGGCCTTTGATGGCCCGCAGACCGGATGTTCCCCCCCCCCCCCCCCCAGCTGCTATCGACAATTACATATGTTTCCTGTCTTCAGAACTTGAGTAGCTAGGTGATAGAAACTTGTTTCAAAGATTCAAGGAACTGGAAGTGAGTGACCAAAGCAAAGAATTAGTATAAAGAGGAGTCAATGAAAGATAATATCAACTGTCATTTGATACCCTCTCCTCCTCAACCTCCATAGCCCTTATGCCAAGTCCTTTACATGTACTATTTAATTTACTCCTGACAGAAGCAATGCAAGGGATAGATTACCCTGAATTCCTAGAGAAGGAATAGATTCAGAAACATTCAGTGTCTTGCACCAGGAAACACAGGTAATAGAATCAAGTATTTCCACTTAAGTAAACCAAACTCTGAATTCCAAGTTCAAGTGGACCATATACAGATTTTTAGAGTAGGAAAGTATATAGTGTGGTCCCCTGGAAGAGACTTTTTAGGAACCATAGTAACCGACCTGGTACATTGCCAGGGGCCTTTGGACCTCATATAACCAAAGTCCAGACACAGCTCCCAAACCACTTGAAACTGAAACACGTGGGTGAATACTAGAAAGACTCAAACTCAGAAGTGATCATAGCTAGGCGAACAGATGATCATCTTGGAGAATTACATTTTGTACTGGTATTTCCTGGTAAAGCAGCTGACTGGGCATATTATGCATCAGACCAGTCATGGCAGCCTTTGGATTCAGTCAGTTCATGCTGTGTTACTGGAGACAAGTCACTGAACCTCCCTGAAGACCAGGGCTGTAAAATGTGATACTCATCTAGAGGAAATGGTAAACATCTAGAGGAAATGGTAAACAACATAGACAGATGAACAAGAACAGACCCAGAGATAAGGAGCCATGGGTCAGACTGTTAAACCTCAAACGGAGGGTGGGGATAAAAGGGAGAGATCAGCCAAAGGACTTATGTGCATACATATGAGCCTAACCAGTGGTCAAGGACAATAGGGGGTGGGGGCATGAGTGGGGAGGTGGGGGATTGGAATGGGAGGTTGAAGACAAATATGTGATACCTTAATCAATAAAGAAATTAATTAAAAAACAACAACAACAACAAAAAACATGATACTCATATTCACTTGCAGAGTTTTCTTAGGGAGAATGCAGATATTAGCAAGTCACCTTCTACATATGACAATAGCAACTGTTTTCTGCCATTTGATTTTTTAAAAAATATTTGTATTGATTTTAGAGAGGAAGGGAGCGGGAGAGAGAGATATAAAAACATCAATGAGAAAGAATCACTGATCAACTGCCTCCTGCACGCCCCCTCCTGGGGATGGAGTACGCAACCTGGGCATGTGCCCTTGACAGGAATGGAACCTGGGACCCTTTAGTCCCAGGCCGACACTCTCTCCACTGAGCCAAACCAGCTAGGGTTGCCATTTGTTTTTAATGACACATCATCCTTGGACAGCAAAAGGAGAGAACACTTTTCTTGGGAGATATCTGTCTCTTTAAGATTAAAGAGTATAGCCAAAACCGGTTTGGCTCAGTGGTAGAGCGTCGGTCTACGGACTGAAGGGTCCCAGGTTCGATTCCCGTCAGGGGCATGTACGTTAGTTGCGGGCACATCCCTGATAGGGGGTGTGCAAGAGGCAGCTGGTCGATGTTTCTCTCTCATCGACGTTTCTAGCTCTCTATCTCTCTCCCTTCCTCTCTGTAAAAAATTAATAAAATATATTAAAAAAAAAGATTAAAGAGTATAAGGAATACTAGGTACCTGTGTAAGCGAAGTTGAAAGGTCTTGTCAGAGGAACATGATGCTTGGGAGCTACCGTGGGATGCGAGGGATATAAGAAGACACCATCATCACCCAGCATCTCCATCAAGTCTTTATTCAGGCTTTCTTTCATTGCCTTAAACTTTTGGTATTTCTCAGGGCTGTATTTGATCTTTGATTCCATCAAGGCCAGTCCTACAGAATGATAATATATAACAAGTAAAGGTAGGAAACTTCATTTTAAATCTTAGTGTTCTTTATCTTTTCTTTTGTAAAGTATATTTTTACTGATTTTAGAGAAGAGACGAGAGAGAGAGAGAGAGAGAGAGAGAGAGAGAGAGAGAGAGAGAGAGAGAGAGAGAAATATCAATGATGAGTCATTCATTGGCTACCTCCTAAATGCCCCCTACTGGGGATTGAGCCCGCAACCTGGGCCTATGCCCTGACTGGGAATTGAACTGTGACCTAATTCATAGGCCAACGTTCAACCCCTGAGCCATGCAGGCCGGGCTACTTTATCTTTTCTTATTCTATAACACTGAGAAAGTTAAAAAGTGATGAAAAACAAACCTTATAACCTGGCTACCCATACATGAACATGGTTAATCATTGAATGTAACTCCTCATCTTTTTCGGTAATGCTATATATCGACTTCCTACCTTCTCCCACAGAATGCTGTACCATAAGGATTTGTATGACTGCATAATATTTTAATTGTAGGAATGTAAATAGGCTTTTCTAGCCCATGATTGTTGGGCATATAAACTTTTTCTGAAACTTAAATGCTGCAGTAAAATCTTCATGCATGTAATTCTTAGAAAACTTTATAATGGAATTATATTTCTAGAGGATTCTATTTAATGTATCTTCAAGATTTAAATTATATTTTATGAAAAAAATAATACATACAGGTTTTGAAGTACATATCATAAATGATTAATGCATATTTAGTATTTAAGAATATTTACATATTTTAAAATAGAGTTTACTTATTTTAAAAATAAATTTATTGTTCTCAATCCTGTATAATAAAAGCATAGTATGCAAATTGTCCCCTCAACTGGGAGTTCTTCAGGGCCCCTTTAAGAGTGAGAAAATGTCCGCACTTGGGTTGATCCATTTGACCCTTGGCTGGTGCGAATTTTCATAGGGGAAATGGAAAAGGGAGGAGTTGTTTTAGTCTCCTGCTTCTACTATCACTGCCACTGAAGGCTTCACTGTTACTTTTATTTTGTCGTGCTGCTGTCATTGGCTCTTTCAACACAGAACAGTGTAGCTAAGCCCCTGACATTACCTAGGATGATAAAATGTGATTTCTTTGACATAAAATGGCATAAGACAACTCAAGAGTTCATTAAACACTTCATACCGGTGTATGAAATTTCATGGTTATTGCACAACAAAGAGGACACCAGTGACTAGAATACTGTCAAGATTCTTTTTTTTAAAAAATTTTTATTGATTTTTTCCCTTATTTTTAAAATTAAATTATATGTCAAGATTCTTTTGAAAAAAAGTAACTCTCACAAATACTAGCATAGCTCAGCTTTCCTCAGTGTTGCATTGTGGTAAGATATTCTCCCCGCCCCTAAAGACAGCAAACCAGAGAAAAGATGATTTATATACCGATGGCAGGGATGGTGTGCGCTGATAGGCCCAGGCACCATTTCATCAATTCCCACAGAGGGCTGACAGGCTTTCCATGGTCACTAAGCAGATCCACAAATTTCATAGGTTCCTGAGGGTGAAGAAAACTTTATTAACCAAGGTCACCCAACAAATTTAATTTAAAAAAAAAAGAACTAGGAAGGAAAAGATTAACATGTAATTGTGAAAATAAACATATGGATGTACTAAAACAGGAAATACATGTATTCTCTCAAAGACAGTATGGTTCAGACAAACGTGAATAGGAATGATCATAGCAGCACTATGAATAATAGCCACCTAGCAATTAGCTGATGAATAGATAAACAAAATATATTAATTCAGTAGAATATTATCCAGCCATAAAAAGAAATAAGGTGCTGGATACAAGGCACAACATGGATAAAATGTAAAAAAAACCCAAAACATTATGCTAAGTCAGTGGTCGGCAAATTCAGCAGTCAATAGAGCCATATATCAACAGTACAACAATTGAAATTTCTTTTGAAAACCACATTTTTTAAACTTAAACTTCTTTTAACCAATTATATGCGGGCCACTTCTTCAAAATAGACTCGCTTAGGCCATGGAAGAGCCACACTCAAGGGGCCAAAGTGCTGCATGTGGCTTGCAAGCCGCAGTTTGCCGACCACAGTGCTAAGTGAAAGAAGCTAGTTATAAAACACCACATAATGTATGATTACATTTATTTGAAACTAGAGGCCAGGTGCATGAATTTGGGGCCATCTCACCCAGTCCCAATTGGGGCCAGCCAGGGGGAGGGAACACGGGAGGTTGGCTGGCCAGCCGCAGGGAGCGACTATGGGAGGTTGGCTGGCGGCAGGAAGTTAGCTGTGGGAGCACACTGACCACCAGCGGGCAACTCCTGCATTGAGCATCTGCCCCCTGGTGGTCAGTGCATGTCATAGCAACTGGTTGTAACAGTTGCTTGGGTGTTTATATATGTATAGATGCCTATAGTAAGGAAATATAAAGATACCAAAAATAGATTAGTTTTTAAAAAATATATTTTATTAATTTTTTACAGAGAGGAAGAGAGAGGGATAGAGAGTTAAAAACATCGATGAGAGAGAATCATTGATCAGCTGCCTCCTGCACACCCCCTACTGGGGATGTGCCCGCAACCAATGTACATGCCCTTGACTGGAATCGAACCTGGGACCCTTCAGTCCACAGGCCAACGCTCTATCCATTGAGCCAAACCGGTTTCGGCAGTAGATTAGTTTTTGCTTAAGACTGTGGGTAGGAGTGGTGAGGAGATTGGAGGGGGTGACTGAGAGTAAGTATGGGTCTCTTTCTATGGTGTTGAAAATGTTCTAAAATTGATTGTAGTGATGGTTACACAATTCTGCAAATGTTTTAAAAATCATTTAACCGTATGCTTTAAAAGAGTGATTTACATGATCTGGAAGTGGTAACTCAATAAACCTCTTACAATAAAGCTACAAAATGGCCATAAACAAGTATGGTTGAGAAAAAACCAACAATATAATGTACTGTTCTTAAGAGATGAACCATCACTGAGCAACATGGTAGAGTGCCTATGAATAGCAGCTCTGAGTCAGGGATCATAGTTCAAGGTAGGGGAGACCAGATTTTTCGCCCTTTTGTCTTATTTGAGGTATTTTCTTTCAGGACCAATTTTAACAATTAGCACCTATGTTATAAGCTTCTCTAAGCTATAAGAGAGTATTTCCTGCAAACGAACTCAGAATACAATATTTGTTACTGATCTTTGATTTAGTTTTGTTCATACTCTGATTATGAATCTACATGTCAGAGTCAAACATCCAAACTTGTGGATTTACATGAATTTCCTATTCTGAGAGATGTCCAAACTGCTTATATAAAGGAAACTATTGGTCTCTTAAACACAAATATAGTGACAACTTATTTTCCTTAAGGTAGAAAGGGATCATGAAAGTGCTCCCTTATTTGTAGGGCTAGTAAATGTCAGGAACTTTACAAGAAATATTTTTTTATTTTAAAAATATTTTTATTTATTTCAGAAGGAAAGGAAGAGGGAGAGGGAGATGGAAACATCAATAATGACAGAGAATCATTGATCGGCTGCCTTCTGGTCGCCCCCTACTGGGGACTGAGCCCACAACCGGGACATGTGCCCTTGACTGGAATTGAACCCTGGGCCCTTCAGTCCACAGGCTGACGCTCTATCCACTGAGCCACACCGGCTAGGGCTACAAGAAATATTCTTAATCCAGAAAATAGTCCTGTAACACAGGCATCAATAGCTTCATTTCACAGATGAGTCGAGTGAAGGATAGATAAGAACTCCCCTACCAAGAAGAAAATAGAGCTAAGAAGTGACTTGCAATTTGAATTTGGGTCTGTCACACTCCTAACAGCCAGCATATGTAAAAAAGTTAAAAGAAATCACTTTTCTATTTCTTCATAATGTCAACTTATTACTCTTAAAAATTCATATTTAATATCCGCAACAAGCCTGAAGAAATCATAAATAAAACAACTTTCACAAGTACCCACATCAGCTTCCAAACTTAGCAAATAAGAGGAGGGTGAGATTACATTGAAAAAAAGCAGATAACTGTGTGCATAACCCTAAGAACCTCTGATGGGGAGGCAACGTAAGATCTTGATAACTGGGGTTATCTAACCGCTTTATGCTTTACTGCAGCCTAAATGCTCTGATACCCACCCAGCACATGGTATAATGCAGTGGTCGGCAAACTGCGGCTCGCAAGCCACATGTGGCTCTTTGGCCCCTTGAGTGTGGTTCTTCCACAAAATACCACGGCCTGGGCGAGACTATTTTGAAGTGGAGTTAGAAGAAGTTTAAGTTTAAAGAATTTGGCTCTCCAAAGAAATTTCAATTGTTGTACTGTTGATATTTGGCTCTGTGGACTAATGAGTTTGCCGACCACTGGGATAATGGAAAAAAAACTCACGCCCCTGTGCCTTGTCCATAATGTTACCTCTGCTTGAAACACCTTTTATCACTTCTTTATCTGAGTAAGGCCTCCACATTATTCACGTATTGGTGGATAGCAACTCCTCTACCAGGAAGATTTCCCTGACTTCCGCATAGAGATCGGCCCACCCTCTCTGATCCTACAACCATATATGCTTATCCGGGTATAGCACTCACCAAGCTGTATAATCTTTCATTATTTAACAATGTCACCTATTTGCTTATTCATTTCATTCCCCCATATTGAAAGTATATGGTCCACAATAGAAGGTCAGTAAATATTTATGAAAAAAGAAGGAAGGAAAGAAAGCAGTGAACATACCTTCCCGTCAGGTCCCTTTGCTGACATCATTGTGACCCATAACTGGAACGAATACTTCATTTGCTTTAGTTTAACATGTTGAACTGAGGCTCCTAGTATATTTTCCAGGTGATCCACAACCTTAGAGAAACGGAGATAAAACAATAGACAAACATGTTTAGGAAAAAGAGATGTCATTGGAGAGTGGTGTAAGCAAGATGGCTGATAAGAAAGTGCTAGGCCTCGTTTCTTTTTCTTTTTTTTAATCTGTTCTTATTGATATTTATTTATTTATTTATTTTGTTAGTTAGTTAGTTAGCTTAAAATATATTTTTACTTATTTCAGAGAAGGGAGAGGGAGAGAGAGATAGAAGCATCAATGATGAAAGGGAATCATTGACAGGCTGCCTCCTACATGCTCCCTCCCTACTGGGGATTGAACCCACAACCCAGGCATGTGCCCTTGATCAGAATCGAACCTGGGACCCTTCAGTGTGCAGGCCGATGCCCTATCCACTGAGCAAAACTGGCTAGGCTGTTTTGAGAGAGAGAGAAACATCAAAGAGAGAGGAACACTACCACTACCACTACCACCACCACCACCATCACCAACGTATCACCCTCATCATTGATCCACTGCCTCCTGTATATGCCCTACTGAGGATCGAGCCCAGAACCCAGGCATGTGCCCTGACCAGGAATGGAACTGGCGACCTCTTGGTTCCTGGATTGATGCCCAACCGCTGAGCCACACTGGCCGGGCTAGGCATTCATTTCTTCATGGAGAAACACCAACATACAGACCAAGACCAAAGGAGCTCTGTGGGGGCTCTGAAAACCAGTTAAGACACTTCAGCAATAAAACAAATGACCGGAAAATAAAAGCTGCACCCAAAATGCTAAGACATCTCATGGTAACTTTGCTCATTCTGGTCCCATCGCTTTCCTGGTACAGTGCAGACAGATTGGGAGGAAACCATCCAACTACTAACTTCTACCTTAGGATGAAATGAAAAGAGAAGTGGCATTTGCTTGCAGAGTTCTGGTTAGTATAGAGGCAGCCTGGGGGCGCTGGTGTATCTCTTGCCTGACAGGAGCACTGATGGGAATAGAGGCACAGTTTGTATAATCAGGTTGGAAGCTATCAAAAGCAGTGGTTGGAGCTGTGGCATAAGAGTTGCAAGGTTACCGCAGACCTGTGGGTGTCTGGGTATAAGATATTACAGGCAGAGCAGTAATATAAACCAACTGAGGGCTTGAGAAGAAGCAAGGATGAGACATTTAGGGAAATTAAGACATTAAAAGTAGTCATGTGTATAGAGGAACTGGATTTTTAAAATGCACAAACCCCCAAAAGACCCATCTCCACAGTTTTTAAAAAAATATATTTTATTGATTCTTTTTTTATAGAGAGGAAGGGAGAGGGATAGAAAGTTAGAAACACCAATGAGAAAAAAACATTGACCAGCTGCCTCTTGCACACACCCCAATGGGGATGAGCCCTCAACCAAGGTACATGCCCTTGACCGGAATCGAACCCAGGACCTTTATAGTCCACAGGCCGATGCTCTATCCACTGAGCCAAACCAGTTTTGGCCATCTCCACACGTTTTGAGAGAACAGGAAATGAGACACCACCAATGGAAATAAATAAAGTTCCAGCAAGTGTCCTAAAGCAATGGAGACCAATACAATAAACTGTCAGACAATTTACAATAATCCTTTTCAGGAAGTTTTGTGAACTACAAGAAAACACCAAACAGACAACTAAACAAAATTAGGAAAATAACACATGAACAAAATGAGTTCAACAAAGAAATAAAAACAATAAAAAAATCCAGAAATTCAAAAATACAATAATTGAACTGAAGAAATTCAATAGAAAGTTTCCAAAGTAGACTTAACCATGTAGGAGACAAAATCAGTGACCTGAACATTAGATATTGCCCAGTTAGAGGAGCATAAAAAAAGCCAATGGGAATTATGGGCCACAATGAAAATAAACAAGTTTCATATTGTGGGAATTCTAGAAGGAGAAGATAAATATAAAGGGACAGAAAGTAGATTTAAAGCAATAATGACAGAACAACTCCTAATCTTGGGGAAAGAAATGAACATCTATACTCACGAAGCCCTAAAGATGCAAAGAGGTTGAACACAAATAGAGCTACACCAAGATGGATTATAATTAAGTTGTTAAAAGTAATGTGCTAAGTGAAATAAGCCAGTCAGAGAAAGCCAAGTATCACATGATCTCACTCATATGTGGAATCTAATGAACGAATAGTCTCAGAGATATAAAAGCATGGGACAGACCGTCAAATCTCAGAGGGAAGGCGGGGGAGGATAGGTGGGTGGGAAGAAATCAACAAAAGAACTTGTATGCATACATGCATAACCCATGGCCACAGAAAATAGGATGTTGAAGGCTTGGGGGGTGAAGGGGGTAGGCTAGAAGGGACCAATGGGGGTGGGGACATATGTAATACTTTCAACAATAAATATATTTTTTAAATTAATAAATATAGCCTCGGGTGAGTATTTAAAAAAAAAAAGTGTTGCCTGCCCCAATTTTTTTTTTAAATCAGTATTGGATATTAATATTGAATGTCAACTGTAATTGAAAAATAATTAAAATTAAAATAAGTGTTAAAAAAAAAGTTAGAGAGAAAGAAATTTAAGATTAGCAAAAGCAAAGAGAGACGTTAGATACAAGGGAACTCCCATAAGGCTATGGGTGGATTTTTCAACAGCAACTTTTCAAGCCAGGAGAGAATGGACTGCCATGTCGGTCTGAGTCTATTAAAGCAATCTTTTTCATTTAAATTTTATTTTTTAATATATTTTTATTGATTTCAGAGAGGAAAGAAGAGGGGGAGATAGAAACATCCATGATGAGAGAGAGTCACTTATCAGCTGCCTCCTACCCGCCCCCTACTGGGGATCAAGCCCATAACCCAGGCATGTGCCCTTGACCAGAATTGAACCTGGGACCCTTCAGTCCACAGGCTGACACTATCCACCGAGTCAAACCGGCTAGAGCTAAAGTGATCTTTTATAGCACTCAAGTTTATAATTGTCTTCCTTTAGATTTCACAGATATGTTTCAACTAATTTGTAGGTGTTGTACAATCATTTTTGATTAGTTATTTCTGGTATATCAGGATGATTCTGACTTAAGGATTACATGACTTTAATCAAGACACTTGTTAACTTTACTGTGAGAATTTTACATAAATTTTCTTGATGTTAGAGATATAAAATTACATGTTTTCCAAATAATGATCTGTACTATTTTTAATAGTGCCACGTTTATTTACTGTCGCTTTTTAAAAAGTATTTTTAACATTTGACAGGCTTCTTCTTCTTCTTCTTTGAATGAGCTTTTGCTTTTAAAATGACAAATCTGTTTCATTATTATAGACGTATTTAAAGAATAAAAAGCAGATTAGAATTGGTATATATGCAATGTAATCTCAATTATATAAAATCTACATCTACACATAAGCATATAAGAAAAACTGGACAGATATGACAAAATAGTAATACGGTAGCAGTTACCTCTGAGCAATTTCATTCTTTGCTGTATTATACTTTATTTTTAAATGTTCCTTTTTATTATTAAAAAACATGTAAAACATAAAAAATAGCTATAAAAATCACACCAAAAGTTACTTAGTTGTACTACTAAGTTGTGATCAACTTAATTCTGTATTCTGACACAGAAATATCTGGTAGACAGTGATGGAATAGGCTGAGAATGGCATCTATTGGCCTAAATATGAATTCCATTAAAGAGATTCTATTTATAATTACCTTTTTCTGAGCCTGAATGAGTTCCGGGTCCACTTTGGACATTAAAAATGAGCCACCGTCATGTTCCATCCAGTAAAATTTCAAGTCCTTTAAATGTACCTTTTCATCCAGTTTTAACCTGTGGAGGAATAAAAAGAAACTGGTCTGAACAAATTACTTATATATACACTCACTGGTTCAATCTTAACAGTTGAGTATTTATTTGCTCTCGTGGGGCACCCCCTGCCCCTAGAATTTTGTGCCAGAAATAGTGATAAGCCTTTAGAATTCATACTTTCAATTAAGAATATTACTCTGTCTACATGAGAAAGGACAGTCAAGAATGGTCAAGACTGAAGATGGAGTAAAAAGTCAGAGGGCTCTAGTGAGCAATTATTGTAGTCTACAAGAATAACCATGGCGACAGAAATGTAATGATGTGGGAAATAATTGTGAGGTAATCTTCATTGGAGATTGCTTAGACATAGGAGTAATACAGATGGGGAACCAGGCTTTGTGTCTGGGCTGATTATAGCACAGTCACGGGAACTGGGGAAGAACAGAAGTAGCAAATCATTTTTGTGGGGTTTGGACAGAGAACGAAAATCCGTTATAGACACACTGAGTTCCAAGTCCTTGGGATGCCCAGGAAGCTGGTTAATATACACTCCTTTGCTAAGGTGAAAAGAAGCTCTTGGAGATGTGTATTTGTGAATCCACAATGTACAGGAGGAAATTGAAGTAGCAGGTATACATGGAGTCTTCCTGGGAGGTTGGGGAAAGAGAGAAGAATGAATTGAGCCAAGACCCTCTAGGGTAGCGGTCACCAACCTTTCGGACCTCATGGACCACAGACCACTGGTTGGCGACCACTGCTCTAGGGTATCAGTATTTTAAGGATGAACCACCAAGAGAGATAAAAAGGAAAAGGCATAGATGTAGGAGCTATATCAGAAGAGTATGAATCACAAAATCCTAAGGTAGAGATTGTTTCAAGAAGAAAGGAATAGCTGAAGACAGTTTGGCTCAGTGGGTAGAGCGTCGGCCTGCAGACTGAAAGGTCCCAGGTTCGATTCTGGTCAAGGGCATGTACCTTGGTTGTGGGCACATCCCCAGTAGGGGTGTGCAAGAGGCAGCTGATTGATGATTCTCTCTCATCGATGTTCCTGTCTATCCCTCTCTCTTCCTCTCTGTAGAAAATCAATAAAATATATATATTTTTAAAAAGTTAAAAAAATAAAAAATAAAGTGACAAAAAAAAGAAGAATAGAATAGTCAATAGAGGTAACCAGTTATAAGATCAGAGAACGTGACAAAAAAATTATAGCGGTGGATAGGTGAAAACCACAATGTAGTTCAGGTATGCTTAATCAGTAATGGAAAAGAAATATCTGAGAGAGTACTGGAACATGTGATCCGGAGCATGGGTCAAAGTATTTAAGAGCAAAGCAAAAAGAAAGACATTTTCTCTACTCTAGAGGGGAAATGAGAAATTAATGGCTGGGGAACTAGAGAGTTTGATGTAAGGAACTGAAGGAAGTTCCACAGATTGCATTTTCTTGGGAAAGTAGATAGTGGGGCCATTTATGTCTGCTGTGCAAGGTGTAATAAAGAGCTGAAACCGGTTTGGCTCAGTGGATAGAGCGTCGGCCTGCGGACTGAAAGGTCCTGGGTTCGATTCCGGTCAAGGGCATGTACCTTGGTTGCGGGCATATTCCCAGTAGGGGGTGTGTAAGAGGCAGCTGATCGATGACTCTCTCTCATCGATGTTTCTAAACTCTCTATCTCTCTCCCTTCCTCTCTGTACAAAGTCAATAAAATATATTAAAAAAATGTAATAAAGAGCTATATGGGGGAGATAAGAGATCAACCGAAGGACTTGTGTGCATGCATTTGAGCATAACCAATGAACGCAAAACACTGGGGGGTGAGGGCATGTATGGGAGTGGGGTGGGGGTCAATGGTAAGATATGTACACATATAATATCTTAATAAAATAAATAAATAAACAAACAAATAAATAAATAAAGCTATAAAGGGAAATAGAGAGATTTCTAGGCTGTATCAACGTCCCAATAAATGTTTGGAAAACATGTGTGATGGCCGATAGAAGAACCAGAAAGGCTTAATTTAAAGTGGGATGTCTACATACTCAAATTGCCAAATGAACGACAACAATAACCCAACTGCCTTCATCCCCAAACAGGCCTCACTTTGTGTAATATTGATAGTTTCACGCAGTAGCTTAGTTTTACAAGCGATCTTCCCAGTGTGCGAAGCATGGCGCCCACCTATACGAAAACTCTCTCTCAGAAAAACAAAGACCAATTCTGTGGTTGAGGACTCCCCGTTTACCTCTATGTCTCTAATGAACAAAGGGAGAAGTGCTGCCTGGACAGGAAGGAGAGAGAATGAAGCATAGCAGCTACCGTACTTTTTGATTCCAGGTCCTGCCATGACCCTCAGCATGGGGGCCAGGTCTTCGGCATAGCGGCACATGGGACCCGTACACTGAAACAGCTCCTGGGCTCCGTGGGCCACCGGGAACTGGCCTTTGTTAGAGACCACACCTGAAAGGTTAGAACTCGGGTTAGCTGTCCAGAATAAGACATGGCCCCTCCTAGGAAGAGAATCATATGATTCTTCGCTTCTTCTGGCCGACTTCATTTAACATGATATTCTCAAGGTCCATCCATGTTGTTGCAAAACTGAAACTCATAGATACAAATAACAGTATGGTGGTGGCCATAGGGATGGGGGTTGGGGGCAGTAGGTAGTAAAAGGGGAAGGGAAAAGGGGCCAAATACATGGTGACGAAGATGATCTGACTTTGGGCTTAGGGCACATGATCCACTATACAGATCATGCATCTTAGAAATATACACTAAGCCAAAACCGGTTTGGCTCAGTGGATAGAGCGTCAGTTTGCAGACTGAAGGGTCCCAGGTTCAATTCTGTTCAAGGCCATGTAGATTGGTTGCAGGCACATCTTCAGTGGGGGTGTGTGCAGGAGGCAGCTGATCAATATTTCTCTCTCATTGATGTTTCTAACTCTCTATCTCTCTCCCTTCCTCTCTGTAAAACATCAATAAAACATATTTTTTAAAAAGAAATATACACTAGAAACCTATATAAACTTATTCACGAATGTCACCCCAATAAATTTAATTTAAAAAGACACTATCCCTGAATGTTGTATGCCATCATGTTGCATCTTTCTTAAACTTGGAGGGTTGAACTTCCAGAACAATCTCTAACGGAAGCAGCAAGAGCAGACATATTTTTCTTGTTATTGATCTTCAGAGAAACATTTTCAGTTTTCACCAATAAGTATGATGGTAATTATGGATGTTTTCATATAGGCCCTCTTTTTTAATATAAAAAAATAATAGTGTTCCCGAGACTGGTTTGGCTCAGTGGATAGAGCGTCGGCCTGCGGACTGAAAGGTCCCAGGTTCGATTCCGGTCAAGGGCATGTACCTTGGTTGTGGGCACATCCCCAGTGGGGGGGGGGGTGCAGGAGGCAGCTGGTTGATGATTCTCTCTCATCGATGTTTCTAACTCTCTATCCCTCTCTCTTCCTCTCTGTACAAAATAAATAAAATATATTTTAAAAAAATCATAGTGTTTACTGTTTGACAAATACTCTCCTAGGACCTTTACAACATTAATTCATTTAATTTTCATAACAACCTTATAAAGTAGACATTTTGGCTATACCCATTTTTCAGATGAGACCATTGAGGCAGACATTAAGTATCTGTCTACTAGTAATATTACATAGTTACTAAGTGACAGAATATCTTAAGTCTAGCTCCCCAGACTGTTATCAATCACTAAACCAGTGACTCTAAACTTTTGGCTTCAGATTCCTTTTAAACTCTTCAGAATTATAGGGGACATTAAAAAATTTTTGTTTATACAAGTTAAACATATCAGTATTTAACATATTAGAAATAAAAACTGAAAGGATGCTAAAATATTTGTGTCAGTTTGTTTAAAAATAACAGTAAACCCATTATACGTTAGCACAAAAATATTTTATAAAAATAACTATATATATATATATATTTAAAGGGGAATGGGAGAATGTCTTTTCTTTTTAAAATAAATATATTTTATTGATTTTTCACAGAGAGGAAGGGAGAGAGATAGAGAGCTAGAAACGTCGATGAGAGAGAAACATTGACCAGCTGCCTCTTGCACACCCCGCACTGGGGATGTGCCCGCAACCAATGTACATGCCCCTGACCGGAATCGAACCTGGGACCCTTCAGTCGGCAGACCGATGCTCTACCACTGAGCCAAACCGGTTTTGGCAAAAAATAACTGTATTTTTTAACACAAAAATATATTTAGAGATGAGGCCATCCTTTTACATTTTTGCAAATCTATAAAGTGTTTGATTGAAAAGAAGGGAAAAAAAACCTGGATTCTCATATCTGCTCCACATTCTGTTTTACAATATGTAATTTTGTTTGAAACATATAGTGAAAATCAATCTCATAATTCAAATGACCTGCCCAAGACTAAATAAAGTAGTTTGTGGTACAGTGACCTAAAATTCGGTGCAAATTGGTCCGGTTCTCTTTGCACTCTATCATTCTGATTTCAATCAAGCTGGCTGAACACATTGAAATAAAATTAACTTCCAAAATAATTATCTATAACTTCTAAGGAGGGAGATGGTATGATATCTCACTGCCTCATCTCTAGGCCCTGCTTCATTCCGGAATGAAGTTTAGGGCAAAGAGTACAAATAGCCAAGGGAATAATTTTTAAGGGAAGGGAGAGGAGGAAAAATTCACATATAGAGTTTTTGAGATCTTTGAAGGGCTGTGAGTTTTCTAGTTTTATTTGCTGGATTTTTTCTCTCTCAAATCTTATCCAATTCTATAAGCACTCTTTGAAATGTCTATATTTGTAATTATGTGTGTAGTTACATGTGTACATCGTTAACTAAAAATAATATTGAATGTAACTGTAATGAAAAAATAAAATTTAAATTAAAGAAAAAAAAGAAAATCAATCTCATATAGATATTTCTTTGCAAAGGCAGTATTTTAAAAATCTTAACAGATAATTTTTCATATTCTCTGTTCATATTATATCAAATCAGGTCAAGTCCTATTTCTGATAAGATATTTACAATAAGAAATCTGAAATTTTATCAATGAATTTCATATTCTGTTATTCTAAACTCCATTGGTAATCTCTGGCTAAGATTCAATCATTTTATAATTCATAACTTTGTAATACCAATCATTAGTGATTTGAAAAATATTCACTAAAATACACATTACATGTTATGTTCATTTTATATTAAAAAATTCATTCACATCACCACTGATCGCTAAGAAAAGTCTTAATTAGTGTAAGGCTGGTAAGCTCATGGTGGTAGATGTAGGTTTTCCAAATTTCTAATTTTTGTTTGTATAAGGTTCTTAAAATGCATAAGTAAAAGCCCAATCCAAAGTAAGAAATAACAAAAATTAAAGAGATAGACAAATTAATCTGTTATATGCATTTTAAAAGTATTTTGTCCCATTTGACCCAGTGATCCCGCTTCTAGGAATATATCCCAAGAAACTAGAAACACCAATCAGAAAGGATATATGCACCCCTATGTTCATTGCAGCACCATTCACCATAGCTAAGATTTGGAAACAGGCTCAGTGCCCATCAGCACATGAGTGGATTAAAAAACTGTGGTACATCTACACAATGGAATTCTATGCTGCTGTAAAAAAGAAGGAATTCTTACCATTTGCAACAGCATGAATGGAGCTGGAAAGCATTATGCTAAGCGAAGTAAGCCAGTCAGAGAAAGAGAAATATCACATGATCTCACTCATTTGTGGAATATAATGAACAACATAAACTGATGAACAAAAATAGACGCAGAGCTAGAGAAGCATTGATCAGACGGTCAAACCTCAGAGGGAAAGTAGGGGAGGGTGGAGGTAAGGGGGAGAGATCAATCAAAGGACATGTATGCATGCATATGGGCCTAACCAATGGACACAGACACCAGGGGGGGTGAGGGCATGAGTGGGGGGTGGGGGTGCAATAGGAGGAAAAGGACATATATGTAATACCGTAGTCAATAAAGAAAAAAATAAAAAGGTAAAATATAAGTATTTTGGAAAGTTTTTATTTATAAGGAAAAAAATGACTGATGGTTACCAGAGGAGCGGGCGATGCGGGGAGGGCTTGGGGGAGGGCTGGGTGAAAAAGGTGACGGGATTAAGAAGAACAAATCGGTAGTTACAGAATAGTCATGGGGATATAAAGCATAGCATAGGGAATACAGTCAATAATATTGTAATAACTACTGTATGGGGCCAGGTGGGTACTTGAAATATTACGTGGACTACTTTGTAAAGTATATAATTGTTTTACCACTATGCTGCATATCTAATCTAATACAAAATAATATTGAATTTACCCTGTAATTAAAAAATTAAAAGGACAAATGAATCAATGAAAAGGGTCAGGATGTATTAAATATATAAATGCAGATTGAACTGTTTGAAGGTGCAAATACCAGCCTACTGCATGCACTTTTTTTTACCTTGTTTTTTCTTACTTATCCCTGTGGTGACATGAATGTGTAGTGTCTACAATGTGGTTGTTGAAACCAGAAAGATTAAGAAATATCAAATAGGACAGCAGCATCAGGGTAGCACAGATTGTTTTTATTTTCTTACTTTTTATTACAACTAATTAGATACTGCTTCACTGGACGAAATGGCCTGTGCACATCACACCGAGGGACATGGAAGTACTCTAACCCACCTTTACATCCAAAAATAAACAAGAACTTGGTAAGGACTGTGGATCCAGGAGAGTCAATGAAGATGCCCCATTCTAACTCACTGTGCTGTGTGTGTGTGTGTGTGTGTGTGTGTGTGTGTGGCGGGGGGGAGGGGGGGACCTGGAGAGTGGAAACCTGGGCAGATGCCCACTGGCAAGACAATTTGTGGAAGTCCAGGTAGGTTGAGAGGAGATTCCAGCATGCAAGTGATGCAGGCCAGAGGCAAGACTGGATGCATAGAAAAGGGAGAAACTCATTAGGCAGTCCCCCCTTAAAGGGCCACACTGCAGCAGAAGTGATCACTCCTGTACAATAAGTCCACTACTGTGACGTCATCCACACAGAAGACGGAAAGTGAAAGTGATGAGTGACTTCCTTGTTACCCCAAATGTGAGCGTGTGGCTGGAGAAAGCCATTTCTATCCTGCAGCACCCACATCTCTGAGGAGGGACCTCCATGACAGGGGTGGTGGGGGAGAAAGGGAAGGAATCTGATAAGAATAGCGAAGGGAATTGAACACAGTTCCCGTTGTCTGTCTCAAGACTTTGGCAGGAAGTCCAACCACGAGCCTCTAGGCCAGTGGTTCTCAACCTTTCTAAGGCCGCGGCCCTTTAATACAGTGCCTCATGTTGTGGTGACCCCCAGCCATAAAATTATTTTCGTTGTTGCTTCATAACTGTGATTTTGCTACTGCTAATGAATCGTAATGTAAATGTCTGTGTTTTCTGATGACTGAAGCAGTATTTAGATCCCAGAAATAAACCCAGGCTTACACGGTTAATTAATCTATAATGAAGGAGGCAAGAATATACAGTGGGGAAAAGAGAATCTCTTCAATAAACGGTGTTGAGAAAAATGGACAGCTACTTGCAAAAACACAAACAAAAAAGAAACTACCACTTTCCTACACCACATACCAAAATAAATTTAAAATGTATTAATACTGGACCATAAACTAGAACATTTCAGGAAGAAAACATAGGCAATAAACTTTGACACTGGCCTATGTAATATTTTCTTGGCTGTCTTCCCAGGCATGAACAATAAAAGCAAAAAGATAGAAGTAAGATTACAAAGAACTGCCCTGGCAGGTGTGGCTGTTGGCTGAGCATCGTCCCACACACCCAAAGGTTACTGGTTCAATTCCCAGTAGGGCTGTGCATAGGAGGCAGAGCACATTCCCAGGTTGTGGGTTCGAACTCCAGTAAGGATGGGTACAGGAGGCAGCCACTTGATGGTCCTCTCTCACGTAGATGTTTCTCTCTCTTCCTCTCTCCATTAAACCAATAAAAATATATTTTTAAAGAGATTACACAAAACTAACAAACTTTTATATAGTGAAGAAAAACATCAACAAAATAAAAAGTCAACTCATGGAATGGTAGAAAATATCTGCAAGTAATATTCTCAATAAAGGGTTAATATTAAGAAAATATATATAAGGGGCCATAAAATTCAACATAAAAACAATCAATCCAGTTAAAAATGAACAGAGGATCTGAATAGACATTCTTTGAAAGAAGACATACAGATGGCCATCAGATACATAAAAAGTTATTCAACATCACGGATCATTGGGGAAATGCAAATAAAAACCACAGTGAAATATTACTTTACACCTGTCAGATTAGCCGTTATAAAAAATAAAACAAGTCACAAGTGTTCGCAAGGAGGTGGAAAAGGAACCTCATACACTCTTGGTTAGATTGCAAACTGGTGCAGCCACTATGGAAAACAGTATGATTCCTCAAAAAATTAAAAGTAGAACTTACATAGGATCCAGCAATTTCACTACTGAGTATCAGAAGAAAAAACCCCCAATAATTTGAAAAGACATTTATACCCCTTATGTGCACGTTTACTTATTTGTTCTGAATTTTGAATTTGTCATCTGCCAAATAGGTATAATTTCTTCCTGAAAGGTCTACCGTAGAGAATAAATAAAATTAGTTATGGTAGACAACTTGTAGAGTACCTGACACAGAGCTGATGCTCAATAATAATAGATTTGGAAACAGCTATTTTCAATATTGATAAATATATATGACCATACTTCTAGGTAAAATTATCCTGGTAGGTACCAGATTTCTGAGTTGCTATTAATCATAATATTACTAATATATTAATATTACCTGGGGAAGGTTTGTGTCCAAATATGCCATTGAAGAATGCAGGCATTCGAATGCTGCCACCAATATCAGAGCCCACACCAATCACTGAGCAGGCAGCTGCCAGGGTACAGCCCTCACCACCTATGGGACATGCAAAATACTCCTTTATAATAAATTAGATTACTATTTGCAAATAATGGTTATATATTTACTCATATGTTTTCCTTTACTAGAGATCTTTATATTCATACTGGAGATCCAGTGCATGGATTTGTGAACCAGTGGGGTCCCTTGGCCTGGCCAGCAGGGATCAGGCCTAAATCCATCTACTGGGCCTCCAACATCCCCTGAGGGGTCCCAGATTGTGAGAAGGCACAGGCCAGGCCAAGTGACCTCACCAGTGCATGAATCTGTGCACCAGGCCTCTAATATGCATATAAGACCTTTGGTTAATCTCTTTCCACTCTCCCTCCTCCCCCATTCCCTCTGAGATTCATCAGTCTGTTCCATGTTTCCATGCCTGTGCATTGAGCGTCTGCCCCCTGGTGGTCAGTGTGCACCATAGGTACCAAACGGTCGAATGGTTGACACAATGGTCATTTAGGCTTTTATATAGAGGACTTTGAATTACTTTCTAGTGTACTTTGATTACATTTTGTAAGTTGAGGAAACCGACACACTGACTGCACCTTCATTATGTTACCAAGGTCACGTAGCAAAAACTGTCAATGTTCTCCTTGGCTCTAGCTTAAGCACCTTATTTTACTAACCCACATATATGCCTTGAGGATTGATAAAAGCCATGTAAATTCTAGTCTCTGATATTTTCCTCCTACATTGCTTTTTGCACATTCTTAATCTCCTTTGGTAGATATGCCTTTTTTTTTAACCTTGAAAATGACAAAGCTCTATCATGAGCCCCAATTCATCATCATCAACACACACACCTTGTTGTTTTTTGTTTTGTTTTTTTGTTTTGTTTTGTTTTTGCATCCATTCCAATAGGTTATAGACTAGATACTGTATCATGCTTATGATGATAACTTCTAAGTTATTTTAAACCCTGATTACTACTCTGTCTTATATAGGCTACTTGACAACTCCATTGGGTGTCTTACAAACATCTTAAACATAAAATGTTCAAAGTGGTATTCTTAAATCATGCTTCCCCCATTTCTCCCTCCTATTCCCGTTTTCTCCATCTGAATGAATTCCTGTACCATTTCTCTAGTCAGAAACCCTATGACTTTTACTTCTCTTTTTACTTTTACACCCACCTCTCCATTACTAATCTATCATCAAGTCATGGTCGATCCAGTCTACCTTTAAGATATTATAGTATAGCTTGTGTCCTATCTACCTTTCTCCATCTACAAAAACACTAGTTGAATCCACTATCATTTATCTCCTGGACAACTAAAATAGACTTGCAATTTATCTATTTGCTTCAGCTTTTGTTCCTCTACATTATCTGATCTGGACAAAACTTAATTTCATCACTGACTCCTCTCTGTCTTACTCACTGCGCTGGGTTTCTTTCAGTTCACACTAAACATCTTACCACCTCAGGTTTTTGCACTTTCTGTATTCTGTCACTAGGATTATTTTTGCTTGACCCACTACCCCAACATCCACTGAGTGGTTAGCTGTCTCTGATCCTCTGGATTTCATAATAAAATCACCTTCTTAATCACTTTCTATGACTATATCTGCTAAATTCCTGAATTTAGTACACTTCCTGATATACAGCACAGTTATCAATGCTTAGAATCTTCAGAGTATTTTATTACCTTTGTCTCAGGAAGATAAAATTCTCAAGTTAAATGAGTTTCACTAACTCACATTTTTCTCTCTCTCGCGCCCCCCCTCCACTCTACACACACACACACACACACACACACACACACACACACACACACACAGACCAACAGTATGAGTGTTCATTGTCAACAATGTTCTTCATCAACCTATGACAAATTTTATAATTGCCTTTACCATAAACATCTAATTATGACTTTCCCAGAAGGTGCAATAGTATGTGCACCCCTTCTGATTCACTAACAAATGTTATACTCACCTGAACTTCCACCTACAATATGCCGTAAATCATATGGGTTGTTGGATCGACCATAGACCTTGTTACTGGATTCATACCACATGCACAGCTCACTACAGTTGGTTATGCCCAGAGGAATGGCACCAGCTTCCTTCAGATATGCCACTACTGTGGCATCTCTTTTGGAAATGGCATTACGACGATTCACAAGGCCAGAAGAATTAGGCATTCCTATAAAGTCCACAAGAAAAAGAAGTTAAGCCCTAGCCAGTTTGGCTCAGTGGATAGAGCGTTGGCCTGTGTACTCCGGGGTCCTGGGTTTGATTCTAGTCAAGGGCACATGCCCGGGGTTGCGGGCTCAGTCCCCAGTGGGGGGGGTGCGGGAGGCAGCGGTCAATGGTTCCCTCTCATCATTGATATCTCTCTCTCTCCCCCTTCCTCTCTGAAATCAATAAAAATATATTTAAAAAGAAAAAGAAGTTAAAATGTTATTAAATAAAAATAGGAACAATTTGCTGAGCACTTCCAATGAACCAACCCAAATATTGTGGGTGATTTTCTTAGTACTGACAGGTGATATGACTTAATAGAAAGTCCACAGGCTTTGGAATCAGAACTTCCGTATTTTTCGGACCATAAGACGCACCGGACCATAAGACGCACCAGTTTTTAGAGAAGGGAAATGAAGAAAAAAAGATTCTGAAACAAATAGTGTCCTAAAATATTTTATGTGCATTAAAACCCAACATCACAGTCATAAACACATGTAATCAACCCTGTAAAGTAAACAGCAGCATTTAGAACCATTTTAGAGCCGGGCAAGCACACAGAGACCACACAGAGCCGGGCAAGTAAAAAAACTTTTTTTTTAAAGTGTATGTGTAGGCTATATTTGGACCATAAGACGCAGGGACTTTTCCCCCCCACTTCTGGGGGGGAAAAAGTGCGTCTTATGGTCCGAAAAATACGGTAAGTTCAAATCATATCTCTGTAGCTTACCAACTCTACAAACTTTGGGAAAGTTTTACAAACTTTTCTGATTCTCAGTTTACATAGGAACAAATGAGATATTGAATGTAAAGTATGTGAACAAATTGAATAAGTAAAAGTGATGAATACAGATCAGCCAGTGTTGCTCAGTGGTTGAGCATAGATCTATGAACCCAGAGGTTACCGGTTCCATTCCTGGTCAGGCACATGTCCAGGTTTTGGGCTTGATTCCCAGTAGGGGGTGTGCAGGAGGCCTCCAATTGATCAGTGTTTCTCTCTCATTGATGTTTCTATCTCTCTATTCCTCTCCCTTCCCCGCTCTCTAAAATCAATACAATAAAATTAAAATTAAAAAGAACAGTACCTTGTAGCTGGAAAGCTTCTTTGACTGTCAAAGGAACCCCAAGGAAGGGCCATTTCTTTTCCAGGGTGGCATCATCTTCCAACTTCTCTGCAAGCTTTTTATCTATATCATGAGCCTCCTGCTTAGCTGCCTCAAACCTAGAAACAATGGAACAGAGCTACATAAAGCTGTGGACCTTGCGAAAGAATATAGTTCTAAGAAAGGCTCCAGATGGCTAACTGAGCTCAAATTTTAAAAATAGGGCCTAGCCGAAACCGGTTTGGCTCAGTGGATAGAGTGTTGGCCTGCGGACTGAAAGGTTCCAGGTTCAATTCTGGTCAAGGGCATGTGCCTTGGTTGTGGGCACATCCCCAGTAGGGGGGTGTGCAAGAGGCAGCTGATCGATGTTTCTCTCTCATCAATGTTTCTAACTCTCTATCCCTCTCTCTTCCTCTCTGTAAAAAAAATCAATAAAATATATTTAAAAAATTACTCTCTAGAAAAACAAAAACAAAAACAAACAAAAAACAAATAAACAGGGCCTAGCAGCCATTTCTACACTTGGGCCTCTCATGCAAACTCACTTTACAGAGAAACCTATACTGAACTATTGCCTGTCACTAGACTGCCTTCCTACACCGTGTTTCTGCCATCTGAGCAAGCCCTTGCGGAGAAGTTCCCGGAATCCTATTTCAACCAATAGGACAGAGGCTTTTTCTATACAGAGCTGTGCAGCTATATCCTCATCAGGATCTCTATCAACTAATCAGAGAGGCTCCATGCTGACCAATCAGAATAGTGCTTTTTGAACCAATCAAATTGGGAAGATTATAGTCAGTGTATTTCAATTAAAAAAAATCTAAATAAGCATAACCATTTAAAAACCATAGATTTTTCTGTACATATAGAGCTACATCCAAGGTAAATTCATTAAGCAAAGTCTAATATCCCAGGGCAGTGACTGGCAAACTCATTAGTCAACAGAGCCAACTATCAACAGGACAACGATTGAAATTTCTTTTGAGAGTCACATTGTTCAAACTTAAACTTCTTCTAACTCCACTTCTTCAACATAGACTCACCCAGGCCGTGGTCTTTTGTGGAAGAGCCACACTCAAGGGGCCAAAGAGCTGCATGTGGCTCGAGCGCTGCAGTTTGCCAACCACGGCCCCAGGGTATTGCACATACCTATAGGCATTGAGCCACAATTGTGGCCTTTGAGACATGAAATATGACAACCATTCTATAACAATGAGAAGATCTAGCCTGAAAATAAGTCTGACAATCCAGGATATCCAAGGCAAAGGACTGAATACATGAGTTATTGATATTTTTCAGTTGCTGAGTTAATTATGTGGCTAATTTACCTAAGGACTTCCTGTTTAATGAGATATTTTCCTTGTTGTTTTCAGTCCTTTTGAGTTGGGTTTTCTGTTATTTGCAGTGAAAAGCATCTAAACTAACAGACTTGGCAGAGCACTTTTAATTGGGTGGTACGGACAGAAGCTAGATTTCAGTGTCAGTGTAAATAGGAGATAAAGACTTAGAGAAGCTGAAACCGGTTTGGCTCAGTGGATAGAGCATCTGCCTGCGAACTGGGAGGTTCTGGGTTCGATTCTAGTCAAGGGCATGTACCTTGATTGCGAGCACATCCCCATTGGGGGGTGTGCAGGAGGCAGCTGATCAATGTTTCTCTCTCATCAATGTTTCTAACTCTCTGTCCCTCTCTTTCCCTTCCTCTCTGTAAAAAAATCAATAAAATATATTTTAATAAAGACTCAGAGAAAATAATTGTTGATTACATTTTGCAGAAGCTTGCTTATGTGAGAAAAATAAGAGCATTATGATAGCCAGTTAGGTACAGCAAGATATTCCTCTGAAAATATTATAATCCGTTCAGCCATTGTGGCTCAGTGGTTGAGTGTCAACCTATGAACCAGGAGGTCATGGTTCAATTTCCAGTCAGGGCACATGCCCAGGATGCAGGCCCGATCCCCAAGGTGGGGTGTGCAGGAGGCAGCTGATCAATGATTCTTTCTCATCATTGATGTTTCTATCACTATCTCCCTCTTCTTCCCTCTCTGAAGTCAATAAAAAATATTTTTTAAAATGAAAATATTATAATCTAGCTACTAAAAATTCACAGAATTGGTCCACTTAAAGGCTCTCTATTAGAGTGGTTAGGATCCAGACTTTGGAGACAGGCTTGTTTGAGGTGGATATGTGACCTTCTAAGTAACAATTCTTTAAACCTCCATTTCACCTCTAGCCTATACAATGAAAGCCTAATATGCAAATCGACAAACTGGAGGAACAACTGGTCGCTATGATGCACACTGACCACCAGGGGGCAGACGCTCAATACAGGAGCTACCCCCAGCCCGCAGGCCCCTGAGCAGCCAAGGCCGGTATCACCCTGCTGACCATCCACAGAGGGAGACGACCTGCAGCAGTGGAGGGTGGTGAGGCTGGTGAGTGGGTGGTACCAGGGCCACCAAGGCAGGTACCAGCAGCCCCTCCCCCCAATCGCCCCACCAGTTGCCCCACAGATGGTCTCGGAGTGCTGGCCAGGCCTAAGGATCCTACCCGTGCATGAATTTCGTGCACTGGGTGTCTAGTAAAACAATAAGACCTACATGCTTTGCCAATGCATAAAATACGGTGCCAAGTACACAGAAGCTATTACTATCATCATTACTAATACTATCAAGTTCTCCTGACAGTGAACAAAATCTGACAGGAAAGTCAAAGGATTAGGGTCTTAGCAGACTTAGTCAAAGCCAAATTGCCCAAATCACAGAAATAGGCTGCGAGCCTTTATATCAGAAAATACAATGAGAAGAACTGCAGCAGGTATTTCTTCAACATGTCTTACCAGTATGCTATTATCAGCACCATTTACTGGCAGCCTGTTTGTTGGTGGTGAGACACGGTTCCTGGGACACGTGACACCTAGCAATGTCCCAGCCAGTTAGCACAGGGCGGTCAGATTCCTAACACCTATTCCTTCCAAGTCTAGAGCAGAGGACTTTCCAAAGACCTTAAAAGCCCTGTTGTTAATATTGCCCAAAACCTAAGGCACACATAATCAGCAAATGCAAAGAACGCTAAGAGAAGGTTGTGGTGGCTGAAAGGAAACTAGCTACCATTACACATGGGCTCAGGGCCATGGGCAGCTCTAAGCCTCTGACACCAAAGAAAGCCCTGTAATTCTAGCCTATCTACAAGCAGGTGCCCCAATAAGAAAAGAATCCTCTCCAGCCTCTGTTGAGACAGACTGAGAACACGTCCTAAGGGAGGAGGCTGCAACGTCAGAATGGTATATAGGCTAGACAGTGTGGTGAGTGAAAGGCTCTACTGAGGTCTGAGAGGCCTTTTAAAAAATGTTTTTACAATGGAATACTATGCTGTGGTAAAAAAAAGAAGGAACTCCTACCATTTGCAACAGCATGGATGGAGCTGGAGAGCATTATGCTAAGCGAAATAATCCAGTCAGAGAAAGATAAATATCACATGAACTCCACATGAACTCACTCATTTGTGGAATATAAGGAACAACATAAACTGATGAACAAAAACAGACCCAGAGACAGAGAAGCATCGATCAGATGCTCAAACCTCAGAGGGAAGGTAGGGGAGGGTGGGGGTAGGGGAAGAGATCAACCAAGGATTTGTATGCATGCATATAAGCCTAACCAATGGACACAGACAATAGGGGGTGAGGTATGGGCAGGGGAGGGGGTGGGAATGTAAGGGGGGAATAGGGACACAAATGTAATACCTAAATCAAGAAAGAAAATAAAAATAAAAATGTTTTTATTGATTTGAGAGAGAGAGAGAAAAAAAGTGAGGGAGAGAAACATTGATGACCGAGGTACATGGATCAGCTGCCTCTTACACACCCCCACTGGGGATTAAGCCAGCAATCTGGGCATGTGCCCTGACGGAATCAAACCGGTGACCCCTCAGTGCATGGGACATCATTCAACTAACTGAGCCACACCGACCAGAGATGAGAGGCCTTTTTAATACTATATATCCTGCCTTCTCCCAGTGGTCTCACTAGAGCAGGGTCTAGGAGAGCAAAATCCAAGGAGGATTCCATCCCCATGCTCTGGTGAAAAGCTGTACAGCCACCTCACCTCTATAGCAGAAGCTATACAGACTGCCATCATCACCTGGTTTACTTGTTTTCATTTTTCAGAATTCTGTTTTTACCCTACTTCCTCCAGAAAGCTTCCATGACACCTTTCCAGCCTGGATAGGTACACCTCCTCCACCCACAGTATTCTCGTCTTACAGAGCCTTAGCTCCACTATGCTGTAAACAATAGCTATTTGTATGTTTCAACCACCAGACTAGTAGGCAAAAGAGGCCAGGGTCTGTGTTTTGTTCACCTTTGTACCTTCCAACATCTACCACAGTGTCAGGCGCATAGTAGGCATTGAACAAATGTCCGGTGGGTGAGACAATTAAGGTCACAACTAGAGGCCTGGTGCACAAAATTCATGCACTGGGGGAGGGGGGCGTCCCTCAGCCTGTCCTGCACACTCTTGCAGTCCTGGGCCCCTTGGGGGATGTTCGCCTGCTTGCTGCTCTTTACCGCTCTGCTCGCTGCTCCTTAGCGCTGCCATGGAGGTGGGAGAGGCTCCTGCCACCCGCCACCACACTCACCAGCCATAAGCCCAGCTTCTGGCTGAGCAGCGCTCCCACTGTGAGAGCACACTGACCACCAGGGGGCAGCTCCTGCATTGTGTCTGCCCCCTGGTGGTCAGTGCATGTCATAGTAACCTGTTGTTCTGCAGTTCAGTCTATTTGCAAATTAGGATTTTGTTACATAGGATGGCAACGCAACTCTGAATCAAGCGTTCTATACCCTCACTTTATAATGGAACTGGGGAAGCTCAGGGTTGTTGATGTGTTGTTTTTTTGCTAGTGCTTTCTTAGAGCCTCAATTACAGGGTGCTATAGACTGAAAGGCAAGGAAAGAGGTGAAGGGGTGTGCTTCTTCCACTTTGTTGTTCCTAATAATACTGTCCCAACAGCAGCCTTTCATCTAGGCCAGGGATGGGGAACCTTTTTTCTGCCAAGGGCCATTTGGGTATTTATAACATCATTCAAGGGCCATACAAAATTATCAACTTAAAAATTAGCCTGCTGTGTTTGGTCAAACATTTAATTAATTCATCCCTAATGCCTTGGCAGGGCTAAACCAAATGAATTTCACGGGCCTTATCAGATGTTTCCCCACTCCTGATCTAGGCAAATCTAGTTAGTTCGAGCTTCCTATTTCTTTCCATACTCTAGAACCAGTCTCACTGCACCCTCAGAGGTCTGAATCATAGCTCCATGAGGTTTCCTCTTTAAGCTTTTGAGGCAGCAGTATCTAGGCAGCCCCCTACCCTCCTCATATGCGTCTAGGTCCTAGCTCTGCAGGAATCTTTTACCTTCTTCATTCTGATAATGCCATTTTCCCCCTTTGTGCTCTCAGATCTAGGGCTGGTATTTGTTTCCTACATTCATTATCTCTGAATTGCTCCAATGCTCCTGAAAAACCTATTTCAATCATTCTGTATCATATATTTTTCAGAATAGTGTGGTTCTGGGGGCTCAGAAGCAGATTCGTCACAAAGGCTGAGATGATTCAATAAAGTGGAATGGAGCCCAGGGCTGAGTCCCTTGGAAAAAATTCAGCCAAAGGTGGAAGAGATAAGGAGAAGGGAGGAATACCAGGCAGAGGGAACAACATATACAAAAAAGTTAGGGAGATCAGAGAGAGAGCACAATGGGTCAGGGGACATGGAGTAGTTCAGTAGCTAGGGAACAGGATATGAAGAAACAGGAAATGCCTGGCGTCACAGGAAATAAGGAAGAGCCATTAAAACTTGTTGACTAATTAAAGTGGGCAGATCAGTCTTTGGAAAAGAGGGGCGAAGCCAAGGGTTACACCCAGGTGTCTGGCTTGTGTGACAGGGCGGAAGAACAGGTTTGGGAGAAGTTGATAAAGTGGTATACATTTTCTGATTAGGCTTTCAAGAGAAGAGAGAAGCTAGGAACCAGCAGATGTAGAGTTCTTATTTTCTGCTGTTACTATATTTCGTAGCTGTGTGACTTTAAGCACTGAACTGCCTTGGGAGTCAGTTTAGTGTGACAGGGCGGAAGAACAGGTTTGGGAGAAGTTGATAAAGTGGTATACATTTTCTGATTAGGCTTTCAAGAGTAGAGAGAAGCTAGGAACCAGCAGATGTAGAGTTCTTATTTTCTGCTGTTACTATATTTCGTAGCTGTGTGATTTTAAGCACTGAACTGCCTTGGGAGTCAGTTTAGTGTCAAGTAAACAGGGGGGTGACAATACAGTAGAACTGTTTAATTATGAGGACAGTTCCATTATGGAGCTCCTATTATGTTAACAACCATGACAATCCCAATAGCTCACACTGACTGATTGGTGTAAGGGCCTGTGCTGCACACTTTGCATATATTTTTCATTTAAAAATGTTTATCAATTTTGAGAGAGAGAAAGGAAGGGAGAGGGAGAGAGAAACAACGATGTGAGAGAGAAACATCAATCGGTTGCTTCCTTTATGTACCCCTAACCCACAACCTGGGCATGTGCACCAACCAGGAATTGAACCTGTGGGACTACGCTCAATCAACTGAGGCACATAGGCCAGGGCCATATATTTTTTCATTTTAATGCCAATATTTTAATGACAAATACAAAAGAAACATAATTAGCACAGTAAAGCCATTTTGGTATACTTTGAGGGAGTCAGGAAAACCACTGATGTCACACATAGCATGACTAAACTTCCTAAAATTATTTCTCTTTTTTTTTTAATTTTATTGATTATGGTATCACATAATTGTCCTCATCCCCCCATTCCCATCCCAAACCCCTCCCCACATATGCCCCCACCCCCCTGTTGTCCATGGCCACTGGCTAGGCCCACATGCATGCACACAAGTCCTTTGGTTCATCTCTCCCCCATACCCCCACCCTCCCCTCTTTTCCCTCTAAGGTTTGAGTCTGATCGCTGCTTCTCTTTCTCTGGGTCTCTTTTTGTTCATCAGTTTGTGTTGTTCATTATTTCCTCTAGATGCGTGAGATCATGTGATCCAAGAAATACCCTTGTAAGAACCTAAACTGCAACAAGCCATAATGGTTATGCTGAGATCAGTCTGTAGTGAGTTCCTTTCTGGGCCAACAGTTCTTTTGAATCCCAATTTCAATCTCAAATAGTTCCTTATGTGTAAATGTCAGCCATGATATTTCAGATGGTTGGTGGACTAAAATTATTTCTCAATCCATGGCTTTTCTCTCTTCAAATCTTCAATCCTTTCACAGCTATTGCCCTGCCCCCAGAGAGAAACTCTCCCTACCCCCATCAGCAACCTCTCTATTCTCCTATGTGTAATCTCATCCATCATTTTCAACGAGGACAGAAATTTAATTCTCTCTCAGATCTTTATTAGTATCCTCACACACAAAAACAAGTTCTACAACCTAAGACCTCCCTCCTTTATGACTCACATTCCTTAAAAGACAAGAGAAAAAGAAAAGTAACGGAATTTCCTTTTCTCAAGTATTTAAAGATATATTGTCAACAAATTCCATTTCAAATAAAAACCCAGTGCAGAATCTGGGGAAACATCTACGGAATGAGGAGCTGCTAAAAGTGTTGGGAGGACGGTACAGTGTAGAGCTTGTCCATAGAAAAAGGAGAGGGACAAGGGAGAATTCCTGGGACATACAGACACTCTGTACTTCTGTTTCTGTGAGTTTTGGCACCAGATGTCTACATATTTGGATCATGGCTCTATCACATACTACCTGTATGACACTAAGCAAGTAACTTAAATTCTCTGGGTCATACTTTTCACATCTACAACATAGCAAATGGAGTATTTTATGGAAAAGCTTTTGAAATGATTAAATTTAAAATGTATGAAGTACCCCTGCCAGTGTGGCTCAGTGGTTGAACATCAATCTATGAACCAAGAGGTCATGGTTCGATTCCTGGTCAGGGCACATGCCCGGGTTGTGGGCTGGGTCCCCAGTGTGAGGTGTGCAAGAGGCAGCCGATCAATGATTCTCTCTCATCATTGATGTTTCTATCTTTCTTTCCCTCTCTTCCTTTCTGAAATCAATAAAAATATATTAATAAGGAGTCCATTCTTTATAAAAATCACCAAAAATGTATAAAGTAACTATAAAGCACAATCTATTTCATGTAGTAGTGTATTTCATAAACATATCTTAAATATTTATAATTTCATAATGCTGCTTTTCATTTAATATACATGTACAATAACTGTCAAGGGTTATTTTTCAACTTTTGTAGTAATACAAACTTTCATTTAAAAATAATTGACTTAAGTGATGCAATTTAATAAGTATATTAATTAACAATAGAGTTGTATACAAGACAAAAACCTTGAAGGTACTATGTGAATGAGATCTAGAAAATGCCGCTCTAGATCAAGGCATAATAAGAACTGTTCTGTGTAGGATGCCACTGGGAAAAAAAATCCAAAATTTGTCCTTCTAATACCTCACAGCTCCCTGGAAGAGTTTACTTGGTAACTGAGACACAGAAATCACATATACACTGAGTGGCCAGAGTATCATGATCTCTGAACGCATAATAATCTGGCCATGCAGTATATATATATTTATTTATATATATATATATATATATATATATATATATATATATATATATATATATATATATAGGGAGGGGGGGCGGTACATGAATTCGTGCATGGGTGGGGTCCGGCCAGCCTGGCCAGGGGGAGGGGACAAGGACAGTTGGCCGGCCTGCCTTCTGGTCGAACTCCTGGTCGAGGGGTCAATTACATATTAGCTTTTTATTATATAGGACATACACTGAGTGGCCAGATTGTTATGTGTTCAGAAATCATAATTATCTGGCCACTCAGTGTGTATCTTTTTAAAATACCATCTAATATACTGAATCCACATTGGAATGTGTGGTAGTATTGGAACATTCTCTTATTAGAGTTGCTACCAAAAACCCATTATTTCAATAAGCGCTCAATGATGCCTACCAAGTTCAAGCCTTGTTCTGGGTGTTGAATATGTAGAAACCAATGAAATGTATTCTTTGTCATCAAAGATCTTAAAGTCACTGGAAGATGTGAGGAAGCAGTCAGAAACATAAAAGTTCAACAAAGGGCAAGAAGTGCTGAATTAGCCCTAGCTGGTTTGGCTCAGTGGATAGAGCGTCAGCCTGCAGACTGAAGGGTCCCAGGTTCAATTCCAGCAAAGGGCACATGCCCGGGTTGTGGGCTCGATCCCCAGTAAGGGGCGTGCAGGAGGCTGCCAATCAATGATTCTCTCTCATCATTGATGTTTCTATCTCTCTCTCCCTCTCCCTTCCTCTCTGAAATAAATAAAGAAATATTTTTTTAAAAATTGCTGAATTATTAGTTAGGGTAGGTCCCAGTGAGAAACCAAAGGAAGGACACAGAGGAAAAGGAGTCCAGGAAATATGCCAAGATGGCATGACCACAGAAACAGGACCAAAACCATGACAGTGAAAATGCTCACCTGTACTTGACAATTCCATTGATCAGTGGGTTCACATCCACGATTCTGTTGATATAAGCCTGAATGACATCTATGCACTTCACCTGCAAAATACAATCATTTATTTAACAGGTGTTTATTTGAAGAACTATTTATCCACTCAACAGCACTTTTTATTTAAGACGTCTTCAATGAATTATCCAGTCCATTGTGAGGTAAAAGTTGTCTACTTGGAAGCTAAAAAAGTCAACATATGCCAGTATTAGAAGGCTCTGAACAATGGGTAGAGATAAAAGACATAAGGTCTCCTTTAAGTAAATAGAAATTGGAGTCCAGAGATATTATGTATATGTACTCAACTAGTAAATATTTTTCTAGAAAATAACTTGTATAACGATAGATACCCATTTCATAGCAATACCCTGAAATTTAACATTACACATCACTTTTGCAAAATCTAGCATTTGAGGAGTGGAAACAAAACTCATTAATGCAGTTTCCAGATAAAATAAAGGATACCAAGTTAAATTTTAATTTCAGATGAATAGTGAATAATTTTTAGTATAAGTAGACCCCAAATATTTCATGGGGATAATTTTACTAGAAATCATTCATTACTTATCTGAAATTAAAATTAAACGGAGTGTCCTGCATTCTATTTTGCTAAACCTGACAACCCTAGGCTAAGGGTCTTAGTTTAGGAATATGAGGAGAGGTAAGACAAATAAAACAACTGGGGTTCTTAGGGATTAGCATTAATCTATTTCATAGAATTATAGTTTTAATGGTAATTTTAATGCTTGGGACAATAAGCATCAAGAAATTAAAAAGCAAAGTAAAACTCCCAAATAAACAGGAAAGGAAAGTAAATGCAAAGAAACTAGACCAAGCCAGAAAAAAGGAAGGAAAGGGAAGTGAGAAAGTAAGTATAATAAATTATAAACATTACATCAAATGGAAGGAATTTAGCAAATTACATCATAATAAGTGAGGGCTGAATTCCTCTATCAAAGAGCAGAGAAATAAAACTGTGGGCTTTGCCGAGACCAGTTTGGCTCAGTGGATAGAGTGTCGGCCTGAGGACTGAAGGGTCCAGGGTTCGATTCTAGTCAAGGGCATGTACCTTGGTTGTGGGCACATCCCCAGTAGGGGGTGTGCAGGAGGCAGCTGATTGGTGACTCTCTCTGATTGATGTTTCTAACTCTCTATCCCTCTCTCTTCCTCTCCGTAAAAACTCAATAAAATATATTAAAAAATATTAAAAACAAAACAAAAAAACAGCTGTGGGCTTTTTTTTTTTTTTTTTTTTTTTTTTTAAATATATATATTTTATTGATTTTGTACAGAGAAGAAGGGAGAGAGATAGTTAGAGGGAAACATCGATGAGAGAGAGTCATCGATCAGCTGCCTCCTGCACACCCCCTACTGGGGATATGCCCGCAACCAAGGTACATGCCCCCGACCGGAATCGAACCCGGGATCCTTCAGTCTCCAAGCCGACACTCTATCCATTGAGCCAAACCGGTCTCGGCTGTTTTGTTTTGTTTTAAAGCTCAACTCAGCAATACGTTGTTTACAAGACATTCATCTGGTATAAAGCAATAATGAAAGGTTAAAAATAAAAGAACGGGCAAAGATATATGAGATAAATGTAAACAAGAAAGCACATGTGATACCATTAATAACAGATAAGCAAATTTCAACACTGAAGCATGAAATATTACAATCCATTAAAATGATATAACAATAATATACTTTTTTTGTATTAAAAAGCAGGCAAATACATAGAGCACAAACTCCTAAGAATAAAAAGAGAGCTTGACCAAGTATAGTACCAGATAAGATAGCCTTTTCAAATTAAGTAGTCAAAAATAAGCTTATATCTAGGAATTTAATAATACAGCCAATATGTTCATGGACATAGAGAGAACTTTTATTCCATTAAAAAGAAACACTCTTTTTGTTCATGAATCATGAACAGAAAATGATAATGTATTTATCTAAACACAAAGAAAATCTTAAGTCACAAAAGTTAGTAAGAGTTCCTATCAATGAAATCAATCATCATAAACCAGTAATTCTAGAGAACCAAAGTAAGAAAAATATAATTTTAAGAAGGCTTAACTATTTCAAAACACACTCTTCCACATAACCAATGGGTCTAAGAGATAAACAAAATTAAAATAGAAAATTATACAGAAACTCACAAAAAGAGGGACATTTCTTACCAAAACCTACAGAACACAAGCTAAAGCTGTTGTAAATGTATTCTTCATAAAAATAATAGGACATAAGCTAGCCAATGTAAAATAATAGGAAAATAAAGTAAATTTAAAAAGTAAATAAAAAAGATAATGATAACCAGTTACCTCCTGGTACATGGGTCAACAAATGCTCAACCACTAAGCCACGCCGGCCAGGCTCTCCATTAAGTATTGATTATATCAATGTAAATAGATAATATAAGCACATATGTTTCAAAATCTAAAGGCCCTTCCCACCCGTCATCTAACATTCCCTCACAGTTCTCCCCAGAATCAACTACTCTATCAGTTTTCATGCATTTTTCTAGATAGAAACAAGAGAGAGGGAAGGGGGGAGGGAGGGAGGGAGAGCGAGAACAAAATGATTTTTCTCATACAAATGACAGTATATTATATAAATTGTTCCACACTTTGCACAGTTTATTTTTTAATTCAACAATATGTCCTAGAACTCATTCCATATCTTGGACATAAAGAGTCACTTTATTCCTTCTTATTTGTTATATAATTTTCTAATACATCTATAGAAGCCCAGCATGTAAAATCACTTGGCCCTGCCCACCTGCATGCAGCCCCGCCCAATCATGCGGGTCTTTGGTCATTACTGCATTAGGGCCACTGGGTTTTTATTTTTTATATATATATATATATATATATATATATATATATATATATATATATATATATATAAACAAATTTAATCAGGACCCTGATTTGCTTTACAAGCATTTGCTATTAAAAATAACATGAGGCCCTAGCCAGTTTGGCTCAGTGAGCGTTCGCCTGTGGACCAAAGGGTCCAGGGTTTGATTCCTGTCAAGGGCATGTACCTTGGTTGCAGGCTCCTCCCCAGCCTTGGCCCTGGCCAGGGTTCATACAGGAGGCAACCAATCAATGTGTTTCTCTCACACTGATGTTTCTCTCTGTCTTTCCTCTCCCCCTAAAATTCAAAATATCCTCAGGTGAGGATTAACAAAACAAAAAAATAAAATAACAAGAGGATATCCTCATTTACATATCATTAGGTGATTTCTGAGTGGGAATTATGTCTTTAAAATCTCAACACCATCTGGATGGTGTTGCTCAGAGTTTGAGTGTGGACCCATGCACCAGGTGGTCACTGGTTCAATTTCCAGTCAGGACACATGCCCAGGTTTCCAGTTCGATCCCCAGCAGTGTGTGCGTGTGTAGGAGGCAGCTAATCGATATTGATGTTTCCCTCTCATCCATGTTTCTCTCTCAAATCAATAAAAACACATTAAAAAAACACTTCATCACCTTTGGAATCACCAACAAAATCAGACTTCCAAGTGTACAAAGACAATGGCCCATTTATGGATGGTGGTGGCAGTGATAAATTGATATCTTTTTGTGAGGTTGTGGAAGTTGAATAGTGGTAGCCTGAATTTTGAATAATGAAACAGAGACTATTGATGAATCGAAAGGCAAGCACATATAGAGTTGACATTGACTCACTGGAAACTGACGATTTAGAGGACTGATTAGCAGGAAGTAACACAGCAACGCAATCAAACTGACCTGGCTTTATCACTTCTTAGCTGTATGGCATTGGACAAGTCACTAGAGAGGTCTAAACTTTGCTTTCTTCATCTGTGAGGTGGTGATAATTAATTATGCAATCTCAAAAGGTTGTTATGAGAATACAATTTTTAAACATCTAAGCAAAATATCTGTCTTAGCAGCATATGTGTGGGTAATGAGAATGGGTTTGATAAAACCAAATAAGTGGCAGGGACAAGAAAACAAAACAAAATTAAATATCCCCCTATAAAGACTAGCATCTATGAGTGTATTTCCCTGTTTCCTACTGAAAGATAAGACTGAAACCTATAAATACTGTTTAACTTTTATTGAGCACGTGTTAAGTGTTTCATAGCCATTATTCCATTCAAGTATCCAGACAGCTTTATGAAGGAAGTACTAGTTTATGAGCATTTTACAATTAGGGAATCTGCAGCTCAAAGGGGTTAAGTCACGTACCCAAGTCCTGATCCTTAGGGAGAAAAATAAAAGGCAAACCTTTGGACTTTAGAGACAGAAGGAAAACAGATTAGTGACTTAATGGCCTTTTCAAGCCTGCAGTATTAGTATACAGACTCAAGAAGGCAAGTGCTATCCAGATAAAAAAACTGGGGTAAGTAAAATAACAGGAAGAAACTTGAATTTTTCTGACGAAGGTCTCAAGGCAAATTGAATGTACCAGAATTTTACGATTTTCCTTCACCCAGTGTATAGAATGTACGCACGCATTTATGTACGCCAGCACCAAAAGATAACATCTCAATGCACGTAAGTACATCTGAAGAAGTACACAGAGCCTGTTAGAGCTGGCACTCTTAAAATAAATAAGCAACAGTGGCAAATCCTTCCTATTTACACTTTTCTCTTTTTCTAAAATATGTTTTTATTAATTTCAGAGAGGAAGGGAGAGGGAGAGAGAAAGGAAAACATCAATGATGAGAGAGAATCATTGATCAGCTGCCTTGTGCACGACCCCTACTGGGGATGGAGCCTGCAACCCAGGCATGTACCCTTGACCAGAATCGAACCCAGGACCCTTCAGTCCCCAGGCTGAAGCCAAACTGGCTAGGCTTTACACTTTTATCTTGATCTTAATGCCTTGCCTTTTCATATGAGAATTGAAGATAAAATACAGAAAGTTCCTAGTATACCGTATGCGCTATATAAATGATAACTAATATTATTCCATCTGGAACTCTAGATGTGACCAAAAAATGCAACTGAAACTGACCAGTCTCACATTAAAAAAAAAGGTAAAATCATCATGAATCTTTTTAAAAATATATATTTTATTGATTTTTTATAGAGAGGAAGAGAGAGGGATAGAGAGTTAAAACATCGATGAAAGAGAATCATCCATCAGCTGCCTCTTGCACACCCCCCACTGGGGATGTGCCCGCAACCAAGGTACATGCCCTTGACCAGAATCGAACTCGGGACCTTTCAGTCCGCAGGCTGATGCTCTACCCACTGAGCACACCGGTTTCAGCCATCATGAATCTTTTTAATGGCTTCTTCCTAGTCTCTAGCAGAAGGAGTGATAGGAGGCCAGCTTTCTCAAACATTAAATGGTCAAAGGGCAGTTCTCATTCTGGGTACTATTGACATTTTGGGACAGTTGATCCTTTGCTATGGCAGTGGAGTCTCTTAAGCATCGCAGTATCCATGGGCTCTACGCACTAAATGCAAAAGCACGTTCACCCAGTTGTGACAAGCCCCAAATGTCAACAGACCTTGTTATCGTCCCCCGGAGAGAACCACTGTTCTAGCAAAAGGAAGGAAATACCAAAGACAGAAAAGGCAGAAGTTGTTAATATGGACATTGACAGAGGTAGAAATTTGGCGGGATTGAGGGAGAACGAGGACAAATAAGACTATATCTTCTTCACGTCTTACCTTGAGGACATTTTTCTAGACAGCATATGTAGATAATATCTTCTCAGAGGTCAGCATAACATATCAATAATGATTACCCGATGACAGTGATAATTGTAAGACATAGTATCATGCCAGGTGGTATTTACGTAATATGACCTTAAACCCTCACAGTTCTTTTTGTAAAATATATTTTTATTGATTTCAGAGAGGAAGGGAGAGATAACATCAATGAGGAAAGGGAATCATTGATCAGCTGCCTCCTGCACGTTTGACTAAGCCCACAACCCAGGCATGTGCCCTCAACAGGAATCGAACCTGGGACCCCTTGGTCTGCAGGCAGATGTTCTATCTCCTGTGCCAAACCGGCTAGGGCCTTTAAGGTAGATTCTATAATCAAGTCTATTTTTCTTGCAGAATACCAGAGACACAGAGAGGTTATGGGATGTTTCCAAGATTGCATTTCTAAATAGTAGAAGGGCCAGGATTTCTCAAGCCAGGCAATCTGGCTCGAGTTCATCCTTCTAATCACTATCCTCCAGCTCTATGTGCCAGGTGCTCGACAGGCATTATTTGCAACTGTCATGGCAACCCTTGCCCAGGGTGACAGAGCTTTGAAGAGGCAGACCAAAATGTGAAAGCTATTGTCTTTCCACTACATCTCCCTCCCCGACAAACGGCTAGGAGAGGAAAGAGGGAAACTGCGGAACATGTCATTGACAGGTTATCAGGAGTATAAAAAGGCATTCGAAATTCTAATAAAGCAATGAGGAAAAACAAATGAGACAAGAGAGGGATAAAGACAAGAGGCGATCCGAAACGGTTTTGGCTCAGTGGATAGAGTTTGGGCCTGGGGACTGAAAGGTCCCGGGTTCGATTCCGGTCAAGGGTATGTACCTTGGTTGCGGGCATATCCCCAGTAGAGGGTATGTAGGAGGCAGCTGATTGATGATTCTCTCTCATCCATGTTTCTAACTGTCTTTCCCTCTCTCTTCCTCTCTGTAAAAAAATCAATAAGATATATTTTTTAAAAAGACAAGAGAGGAATAAAGAATGGACACTCGACTATAACCCAAGATCTCTAGGGAACTAACTATTCCTAATGGACAGAAATAGACAGTCCTGCTTGCAATTGTTTGAGCTGTTTACATGTTTGCATTAAGCATTCCCGCCAATTCTGGTGTATCTGTGCAAAGCGTTTTACCTCGGGTTTCTCGTGTGTAAATGGGTATATTACCTAGACAATTGCACCAGTGAAACAGCACATGCTTAAACAGCCCGCACGACATTTGATATGAACTTATACACTGAATATACGGTAGCCACTGGCCTTACTATCCGATAGCAGGTATACCGCAGCAGGTACCCATTTTTTTATATAAAAATCCCATGCCCCCCACTCCCCTCTCGGCCGCTGCTGGATGGCTTAGTTGGTCTGAGCATGGCCCACCTGTCCAGCACAGGATTGAGGGTTCGATCCCTCGCCCCATCCCCAATCCCACCCCTCACCCCCGTCCTGGCGTGCACGGGAGGCTACGGATGGATGTTTCTCTCACCTCTCTATTACTCTCTTTCTCTCTCATATTAATTTAAATGAATGAATAAATAAATATATCCCAGGGTGAGGATTTTATTTTATTTTAATCCCTTTAATCACCTAGGGCGGAGGCGGGGGCGGGAGCAGGATCGGGAGCTCCGGATCATTTTGTAAACCGCACCTGACTTATCCCCGCACAATTATCAGACACAAACAGGGCCAAAGGGCACGAGGACACGTGAAGCGACGCCCACATAACCCCACCGATGCCCACTGCAAATGCTCGGGGCAGAAACACTACAACTCCCAGAAGCCTCCATTCATCCCCAGCCAAAGCCTCTCCTCCGCCGCCCCGCGGGAGCAGAAAGGAAATGTGTCCCCACAAAACCCCAACTCGTTAGGACAACCACCACCGCCGCCAAACGCCCGGGGATGGAGTTGCCCCGAAAAGCCCGGTCGGCCCGGTCCCGTTGGAATCGGCGCGCGGCCCCCGCTCACCTTCCTCTGGCGGATCAGCTTGGCCAGCTGCACCCCCGAAAGCAGCAGCAATGGTTCAGTCACAGGCGGCGTGGTCATGGAGCCGAACTTGGGGCTGCCAAAGGCTCGAGCGACTTGGCCTATTAGGCCAATGAGGAAGCCCATCGCCTGCAGGAGCAGCAGCTGGAGCCTGGCGGAGAACAGAGACGCCATGACGGCCGGGATCCCGCCGGGTCCTAGTGCTGGACGGTCCGTGCACCCTCCGCTGGAGGAGCCGGAGAGACTAAGCAAGGGAAGTGTTTAGGAATCCTTTCATTTGTGAGTCCGAGATCTACCCACAATTCCACAGGAGCCGATTTGTCATCACCTGCTGGGTTCTGAGCCAGGGATGGGGGCGGAGTAAAATCTTCCCCAGCAACTGGCTGAGTGTAACGCAATCCATTGTTAGTGCCCCTGGAGCCCAACCCAGAGAAGTGAGATAAAAGATCGAATGCTCGCTGCTTTTGGAGTTGCCAGTTCGGCCATGAGCTAACCTTGGCCAGTTTACGCTACGTTTTCGATTCTCGGCTCTAATGAAAACTAGGAGTAATTATTCTTGCATCAAAGAGTTATGGTAGCCCTGACCAGTTTGGCTCAGTGGGTAGAGTGCTGGCCTACGGACTGAAGAGTCCCAGGTTCGATTCCGGTCAAGGGCATGTATAATACCTTGGTTGCGGGCACATCCCCAGTAGGGGGTGTGCAAGAGGCAGCTGATCCATGATTCGCTCTCATCGATGTTTCTAATTCTCTGTCCCTCTCCCTTCCTCTCTGTAAAAAAAAAAAAAAAATCAATAAAATATATTTTAAAAAAAAGTTTGGGTAAACACTAGGTAATTCAATGGCACAAATCATAGCACATAGTATAAATGATAGGTGTTAATCATTAATTTCATTTTACCTGTGGGGAAAAAAAGTATAAGTATGCCTTTGCATGTAAATATTTAGTTTGTTCAACCAAATAACAAGCACCTCAGGAACATTTTATCTATATCTATAGTATTTAATCCGTGTGAAGTCATAAACAGGTAGTACTGGTAAATAAATAAAAATCTAGCCCACATCTCTCTCCAGATACTTGAATTCAGTGCCTGTTTGACATGTCTGCGTGAATGTCTCACAGATTCAGCCATTTTTCAACGTGTCCAAAACTCCTCATCTTCCCAAACCTGTTACTCCTGCAAATTCATAAGTGGCATTTTCATCTACCCAGTCAGCCGTGCCCAAAATCCGGGAATCACCTTAGATCCTTCCTTTTCTCTCATCCTCATGAGTTTTCACCAAGTCCAGTTAATAATTACCCCTCCTCACTCAGCCCTAGCTCAGATCTCACTAATGTTTCCATGGACTTCTACAGATAACCAACTGATCACCCTGCCTTCATTTAGAGTGTTCTTCCCGATATACAAATCCAATCATATTACTCCCCTGTCAATGGCTTTTTGGTGATCACCCACTTTCTTCAGGTTCAAGCCCCATCTACTTCATCTATGATAGATCCTCCCATCCCCCAATTGATCGAATGGAGTATGATATAAACTGCACCTGCAGCCTGAACATTCCGGAACACCTAACCAGGCACCTTATATGGACTGTACATTGAACCACCAATCAGCATCTGCCAAATACCCTAAGCTCCCCCCCATTCCTAAGCACCTAAGTCCCTAATCATGTGCCCTATATGAAACCACCAATCAGCACGTGCCGAGTACCCTAAGCCCCATCCCTTCCCTTCCTCCCCTCAAAAGGCACCTTCACTCCTGCCATGTGCTCTTCCTTTGGGAGGCAGCCCGGCAGGTTCTGCTCCTCTAATAAAGCCTGTGTCCTGTTCTCCAGCCCTCTGCCTCATCTTTCAATCTGGTATTCAAATATCTAATGACTGGTGTCTGGAAACCTCTGTTCTCCATCCCTAGCCTATTCTTTTCCTCAGGTGCTATGCTCCTGCCAAACTAAACTACCTAAAGTGTTTATCTCCCCTCCATATCTTTGCATATGCTTGCCCCACCTATATCCTCTCCATCTGACTCAGAACAAGTACCGCCTCCTCCAAGAAGTCCTCCCTTGAATACCAAACTAGGTTTCCTGCCACTCTTCTGTGACACCACACTCTACAGATTAACAATTTCAAAAACACTTATAACACGATTTCCATGTGGGATTTTTCTGTCTACTCCTCACCTAGATGTGAACAGTCACTCTAATTCATCTTTGAATTATCAGAGCTCAACATAGGGCTTGTCATGTGGTTGGTATAAGTTTGGAGGTTGAAGATAGGAATATATGAAAGAATGAATGCTGAAGATAGGCCTCGAGCTTGGCATTTAAGGCCTTGCGTAGGTGAAATGTAAAGGTCATCCAGGAACTATTTTTTCATTTGAATAAGTTAGATCCTGAAAGATGTCGTCACTGCAATTCTAGCCTAGTTGGGAGCGCCCAGTGGAATGCAGGTTAATCTTGATAGGCACCTCTGACAGGTCCACTGAACACAGTTGACAGTAGATTGTCAGAATCTAGGCTCCATTACAGGTTTGAGAAAAATCTATAGCTGAGTGAATCTTCTTTTCCAGGGAGAGTGTTTGTCAAAGGGAAAGTCTTCCCTTTGCCTAACTTTTGACACTTTATCTAGATTGTAAATGACCTTTTTAACATATATATATATATATATATATATATATATATATATATATATATATAATTGATTTTTACAGAGAGGTAAGGAGAGGGAGAGAGAGTTAGAAACATAGATGAGAAAGAAATATTCATCAGCTGCCTCCTGCACACCCCCTACTGGGGATGTGCCCGCAACCAAGGTACATGCCCTTGACCTGAATCAAACCTGGGACCCTTCAGTCTGTAGGTCGACTCTCTACCCACTGAGCCAAACCAGTTAGGGCTGTAAATGACCTTTATCTGAGTCTATGGTGCAATAGATCTGGATCCAAATCCTATAATCCATATCCTAAATCATGCACACAATCCTGTATAAATAATATACTGCCTTTGTGTTTACCATCTGTAAAATAAGAATAACAGCTATCTCTACCGGTTGGCGTGCCTCAATGGTTAAGCAGCCGCCTCTGAATTGAACCGTAACCTCCTGAACCAGCCAGGAGGTCACGGTTCAATTCCTCATAAGGGCACATGCCTGGGTTGTGGGCTCGACCCCCAGTGTGGGGCATGCAGTAGGCAGCTGATCAGTAATTCTCTTTCATCATGGATATTTCTTTCTCTCCCTCTCCCTTCTTCTTTGAAATAGAAAAGATGTATATATATTTTTAAAAGAATAACAGCTATCTCATGGTTTTATGAAAAGTAAGTCAAATATGTATATAAAGATTCTATAATGCCTTCCCAATGCATCATAGCTCTTTGTTTCTTTTTTATTGAATTTATTGGGGTGGCATTGATTAATAAAGTTATACAGGTTTCAGGTGTACAGTTCTATAATACATCATCTGTATATTGTGTTGTGTGTTCACCACCCCAAGTTTAGTCTTCTTCCATCACCCTTTATCCCTCTTTACCCTCTGTACTTCCTCCATCCCCTTTCTCTCCTAATCACCATACTGTTGTCTGTGTCCATTAATTTTTTTTCTTAATCTTTCACCTTTTTCACCCAGCCCTACAATGCTCCTCCCCTCTGACAGTTGTCAGTCTATTCAGTCTATTCTCTCTATCTATGAATCTGTTTCCATTCTGTTTGTTAGTTTAGTTTGTTCACTAGATTCCACATATGGTAAAATCATATGGTACTTGTCTTTCTCTGACTGGCTTATTCACTTAGCATAATGCTCTCCAGTTCCATCCACGCTGTCAAACAGTGTAAGATCTCCTTCTGTTTTCATGGCCCATACTGTAAATACACCACACCATTTTTATCCCCTTCTACTGATGGGCACTTGGGCTGCTTCCAAATCTTGGCTATTATAAATAACACTGCAATGAACATAGGAGTGCATGTCGACTTTCGAATTATTGTTTTGGGTTTCTTCAGATGTATTCTCAGAAGTGGAATCACTGGATCATCAGGGAGTTTCATCTTTAATTTTTTTAATCAACTCCAAACTGTTTTACAAAGTAGCTGTACTAGTTTGCTTTCCCAGCTCTTTATACCTATTTGTACTAGGCAAAGAAACACAGTCTAAGTTTAAGAGATGAGAGAAATTACATTTTGTTCCAAAGAGGAAATAACATTGGTGTGTTTGTGAAGGCGGTGTAATCTTCCTATTAATGTCAGGGAGGATTTCTGTAACTCCACAATCCACTTAGTAATCTATGGTGGGGGCTCAGGAGTTCTCCTTGATTCCTTCCTAAATTTCAGTTTCCACTCTAGAGCTTGCATATTAGCATGTCTGTAGTGTGTTCTCTACTCTTCATTTATACTGCTATGACCTGAATTATGTGATAGTTTCTTAAATAGTGCTATGATGTCTTCACTCTGACCCTTTTCAAAACCAGTCACTACACTTAAATGTTATTTTATTTTCTGATGAAGTAACTTAGATGTTATTATAAAGTGAGTAGTATTATTTTTATAATTTTACTAGAGGCCCAATGCACAAAATTCGTGTAAGAGTAGGCCTTGCTTCCCCTGGCTGCCAGCTGGCTTCCCTCGCAGCTCTGGCTTCATCTGGAAGGTTATCAGGAAGGATGTCCGGTCTAATTAGCATATTACGCTTTTATTATTATAGATATGTGAAGAATTGATTTTCAGTGTTTTTCAAATTTATATTTATTGTATTTAGAATAATGATGAACACCTTTTTCATATGATTATGGGTTATTTGCATATCTTCTATTGTTAATTTCCAGCCTGTTTATATCCCTTGCAAATTTTTCTATTGAGTTATCTTTTAAAAAACTTATTTGTAATAGTTCTTAATTTAGTGAGGGTATTAATCATGTATATACCTTATTTGTGTATAGTATTTTTCTCAGTGATTTTTTTTTCCTTAGTGAGTTTTTAAAAAATATATGTTTATTGATTTTAGAGAGGAAGGGAGAGGGAGAGAGAGAAAGAAACATCAATGATGAGAGAGAATCATTGATCGGCTGCCTCCTGCACATTCCCTACTGGGGACTGAGCCCGCAACCCAGGCATGCACTGACCTCCTGGTTTATAGGTCAACACTCAACCACTGAGTCATACCTACTGAGCCAGTGAGTTGTTTTTCATTTAATGTTATTGAAAGTTACGTTAAAACATAAAGATAATTTAAATACTTATATAAACAAGTCTGTTAAACTTTCCCATTGTGATTACATTCACCAATATTATCCTTAGTATCCTTTCTCAATAGTCTATCAATTCACAATTCACCTATGCTACCCCTCTTTTTTGAAATTTTTTTTTGCAGAAAGTTTTTTCTTCTTCTACTCTTCAGATAAATCCTAGCATGTGATTACTAGCTTTACTAGTTTTACTTCCTGCCAGTTCCACACACACACACACACACACACACACACACACACAACCTGTGCTCCAATTATACCAAACTACTTGTAATTCCCTACAACAGTGGTCTGCAAACTGCAACTGCTATCCTATATAATAAAAGGCTAATATACAAATTGTCCTGTTGGGAGTTCAACCAGGATATCAGGAGTTTGATTGCTCACTCTGATGTGGGCTGACCACTAGGGCGTGGCACAGAACATGGTGGGTGACCACTGATGGCAGGCCGCTGAGGGTGTGAGGGAAGGAGGAGGCGGGGAGGCAGGTGTGAGGGAAGGAGGAGGTGGGGAGGCAGGTGTGAGGGAAGGAGGAGGCGGGGAGGCAGGGAGCAGGAAACATGCTGGCCTGGGGACTCTACCTGTGCATGAATTTCATGCACCAGGCCTCTAGTTAAAAATAACTGGCATAAAAATAATAAACAAGCACACTCCCTAATATATTTGTACATAGTTTTGTATAGACTACATTGAATTTTGCTAATGCGTATATGAAGAATGCATCCTTCTGACAAATATAAAATGTACATCACAGAATACAAAAAAAGAAATTGAGGTAGAGGATTTTTTTTAAGTCTTAGTATTTCCACACTATCCAATGTATTATCCTGTGCACTCCTGGAGGTATTTCTCACACTGCCCCTGCCCCTACCATGAAGATCCTGACCTAAATTACATATGCCCTGTAACAGTCCATTAGCTGGTGTCTACTTTCAGCCCCCCTTTTCTTGCACCTCTGAATAGTTGTTTAAATATACAACTGTTTAAACTTTAAGACTCAACTAAGACACCATACCTTTCAGGAAGCTATTTCTACCCACCACCATCTCCAGTCTGATTTGATCTGACTCTTACTTTGCATTTCCACAACACACCATATGTTGCTTGTCACAGCACTCAGTGCACTGTGCTGTAAGGAAATATCCTTCCTCCCCAAAGAGTGTAAATTTCCTAGGGTAAGGACCCTTTTTGAAAAGTTTTTAAAAAATCAATAAATATTTTTTATATAGCTTCAATTCATTTAAATACATTTTATACATTTTTATATTTTAAAAATCTTAAGTCATCTCTCTATCATCAGAGCCTGAAACAGGGTAGGCACTCAAAGAATGTTGATTCAATTATTTAATGAGTAAATGGAACTATTATAATTTTGTTTGAGAACTAACAGAGTGCCCTCTCAACACTCAAACAAAATATTCAACCCACTACCACCCACATAAGCACAACCAGAGTGCATTTGAAAATACACTAGTAAGTGGCCAGATTATTATGATCTCTGAACACATTAATAATTTGAACACTCAGTGTATATCCTATATAATAAAAGGCTAATATGAAAATTGTCCCCTGGACGAGGAGTTCGACCAGCAGGCAGGCCGGCCAACCACCCATGTCCCCCCTCCCCCTGGCCAGGCTGGCTGGACCCCACTCATGCACAAATTCATGCACCAGGCCTCTAATTCTCACACACACACACACACACACACACACACACACACACACACTGAGTGGCCAGGTTATTATACGTGTTTATACTCATTTCAGTAAGCATATATTTATGATAAAAATATTAAGCCTTTACGCATGGATGCACATGCACACAATCACAGCTATGAAAACACAATTATTCCTGCTACCCTTTCACAAATACTAATCTAAAAACAAACATACCTCAGCAACCACAAACACCAAGTTAGGGGAGTCAAAGGTTGTGTGGCTTGATAAATTGAACCAAAATAGGTAAATTAATAAGAAATGATAGGATTTTGAATGCACATAACCCTACACCAAGAAAAATTGTTTTTTAAAAAAATATATACTTTATTGATTTTATACAGAGAGGAAGGAAGAGAGATAGAGAGTTAGAAACATCAATAAGAGAGAGTCATCGATCAGCTGCCTCTTGCACACCCCCTACTGGGGATATGCCTGCAACCAAGGTGCATGCTCTTGACCAGAATTTAACCCGGGACCCTTCAGTCCCCAAGCCAACGCTCTATCCATTGAGCCAAACCAGTTTCGGCGAAAAATTGTTTTTTAAAATATATTTTGTATTTTAAATTTATTTAAATACATTTTTATATGTTCCTATTTTTAAAAATATATTTTATTGATTTTTTTTTACAGAGAGGAAGAGAGAGGGAAAGAGAGTTAGAAACATCCATGAGAGAGAATCATTGACCAGCTGCCTCTTGCACACCCCCCACTGGGGATGTGCCCGCAGTCAAGTTACATGCTCTTGACTGGAATCGAACCTGGGACCCTTCAGTCCGCAGGCCGGCGCTCTATCCACTGAGCCAAACTGGTTTCAGCATATATATTTTCATATTTCTAATTAAACTTTATCCTATATAATAAAATGCAAATCGACTGAATGGCAGAACAATCGGTCACTATGACATGCACTGAGCACCAGGGGGCAGACTCTCAATGCAGGAGCTGCAACCTGGTGGTCAGTGCACTCCCACAAGGAGAGTGCCACTCAGGCAGAAGTTCTGAGCTGGGCTCAGGGCTGGTGAGTGCAGCAGCAGTGGCAGGAGCCTCTCCGGAGCCTCTGCAGCAGTGCTAAGGATGTCCGACTGCCACCAGTCAAGACATCCCCCAAGGGCTCTCAGACTGTAAGAGGGCAGAGGCTGGGCTGAGGGACACCCCTACACACACAAGTGCATGAATTTTGTGTACTGGGTCTCTAGTATATAAATAAAAGAAGCCTTTACTGCACATGGAGAGTCGATGACAATGCAACATGGTTCCAAGGGCTGCTTACTGGATCAACTGTTGAAATTTTAGATTTCTTGAAACAAAATCTGTCTCACAGTTTACCTCAACTAACACCATCATGTTTCCTTCCTACAGCAGCCAAATCAGGCCTTCTTTAGTCTACCTCCTCTGCAGCCTGGCAGCTTTGCTCTAGCCCTCCTTCTGGGCTTGCTCAGGCAGCCAGCTCTCTGCCCTGCACTGCTGCCAAGATCCGCGTGATGCCTGGTCCCACACCCAGTTCAATCACTTTCTTGTCTTAAAATCCACATTTTTTATTTTTGAAATAATTGCAAAGGCTCAGAGCCTGTGGATGCCTGAACCAGATGACAACCCCGATTAGGCCCACAAGGCTAAGGAAAGATGTTGGGTGCTGGCTCTGACCTTGCCAACCCAGGTACAGACTTTGGTGTGGAGGCGCCCTTGTTATTTTGAGATAATTTTAGATTCACATGCAGTTTTAAGAATATTTCCAGTAGGACATGATCTCACTCATCTAGGGGAAATGGTGAACAACATATACTGATGAACAGGAACAGACCCAGAGATAAGGAGCCATGGGTCAGACTGTTGGACCTCAAAGGGAGGTTGGGTATAAAAGGGAGAGATCAACCAAAGGACTTATGTGCACACATATGAGCCTAACCAGTGGTCAAGACAATAGGGAGCTGGGGGCATGAGTGGGGGGGGGTAGGGGATTGGAATGGGGGGTTGAGGACAAATATGTGATGCTTTAATCAATAAAGAAATTAAAAAAAGAAATAATATAGAGAAATTCCAAATTCCATTTTCCCAATTTTCCCCAATGATAACAGATTCCAAATTATAGTTAGTTGTCACAATGAGGGCATTGGTATTGATACAGAACATTTCTACCATCACAAGGATCTCTCATGTTGTTCTTTTTACTAATATAGCTTCACCTACTTTCATGTTGCCCAATCCCCTTCTTAACCCATGACTACCATTAATCTGTTCTCCATTTCCATAATTTTATTTCATATACATATATATATAGAAGGCTAAGTGACTGATCATCCATCTGTCCAACCATCCGACCGACTGATCGGCCGGTTCATATGACGTGCACTGGCAATTTAAAAATAAAGGTTGATTCGCACATGTGTGATACATATGAAGCTCTTGCTGGTGCCAATCACAAGCATGTGCTTTGATCTGTCATTGTCATTCATGAATTTGGTTGTTTTTGTTGACATTCTGAAGCTGAAAGAAAGAGTTGTTGTTGACAGAATATGTCTGAAGACCAACTATTGGCATAACGTACCTCTGACACTTTTATTATAGAGAAAAGGCGAATAGCGATATTAAAATATTTATTCTAATTAATTTCCTTTCAATGTGCATGAATCTGTGCACCAGGCCACTAGTATTATATAAAATTAGAGGCCCGATGCACTGAATTTTTGCAAGAGAAGACCTTCCTTCCCCCAGCTGCTGGCACTGGCTTCCCTTTGGCACCTAGGACCCAGGCTTCCCTCCTTCCCTTGCAATACCATCTTTGACTGGAAGGTCAAAGGGAAGGATGTCTGGTCTAATTAGCATATCATGCTTTTATTATTATAGATAACTCACACATTATTGTAACTAATTGAGACTGACTACTTTCACTTAGCATAATTCACCATAGATTCATACAGGTTATTTAGTATATCAATAATTTATTCTTTTCATTGTTGAGTAGCATTCCATGATACAGATGTGCCAGTTTGTTTAATCATTTTCCTATTGAAGGGTATCTGGGTTGTATACAATTTGGGGCTTTTATAAATAAAGCTGCTGTAAACATTCATGTAAAGATTTTTGTGTGAACCTAAGTCTTAATTTTTCTGTGATAATTGCCCATGCGTACAATTATTAGGTCATGTAGCAAATACCTTTTGCTTAATTTTCGATGAAACTTACAACTGTTTTTTAGAGTGTCCGTACAATTTGATATTTCTCATCAGTGATGTGTAAGTGCTCCAGTTTTTTACATCTTCATCAGCAATTGTCATTGCCACTATTTTTTTTATTTTAAGCATTCTTTTTAAAATTAATTTATTTATTGATTAAGGTATCACATTAAGCATTCTTATCAGTATATAGTGATATCTCATTGTGGTTTAAATTTGCTTTTTCCTAATGACTAATGATGTTTCTTGTGTTCACAGGCCATCTATATATTCTTTTCAGTGAAAATTCTCTTCATTTCTTTTGCCTCTTTTCTAGTTGGAGTTTCTTAACTGTTGAGTTTTGAGATTTCTATATACTAATATAATCCAAACACTAGTCCTTTGTCAGACATGTGATATTTGTAGTCTGGCTTTTCATCCTATTTACCAATTCTTTCATAGAACGAAAGTTTTTCAATGTTGGTTTGATTCAATTTATCAATTTTTCCCTTTAAGAAGCATGTTTTTGGGGTCAATTCCAAGAACTATTCATCAAACTTTAGAGCTTTAAGATTTTCTTCTATTTTTTTTCCTAAAATTTTATAATTTTATATTTAACTTTATGATCTAGTTTGAGTTAATTTTTAAGACTTAGATTCAGGTATAGGTTCTTTTTGTTTGTTTGTTTATAGATCCAACTGCTCCCACGCCATTTGCTGAAAAGTTTCTTTTCTGCATTGAATTATTTTTACATCTTATTTTAAAAAATCAAGCTGGTATATTTGAATGTGTCTGGGTCTTCTCTTCGGTTCCATTATTCTATTTGTCTATCTTTTCACTAATACCACACAATCTTGATTATGAGAACTAGGTAACGTCTTGAAATTGGACATTTCTCATGTTTTACTTTAACTTTAACTTTTCAGAAACTTTTAAGCTATTCTTAGTTCTTTGCCTTTACGTATAAATTTTAGAGTAATATTATCTATATCTATACAAATTCTTGCTGTGATTTTGATATCATTTTTTTGTTAAATCTGTATATTTATTCATTCGGAGAGAATCCATATCTTTATGTTGACTCTTCCAATCAGTTAATGTAGTTTACCTCTCCATTTATTTAGATCATCCTTAAGTTCATCAGCATTGTGTAGTTTTCAGAAACAAGTCTAGTACATTTCTTTATATTTACAACTATTTTATTTTTTTGAGTTATTATAAATAGTATTGTACATTTAACTTTGGTGGCCATGTGTACCATGCTAGCACATACAAATACTAGCAATCTTGGAGAAATCACTTATTACTAAATGTTATATATATATATATATATATATATATATATATATATAAAATTGATTTTACAGAGAGGAAGGGAGAGGGATAGTCAGAAACATCAATGAGAGAGAAACATCGATCAGCTGCCTCCTGCACACCTCCCACTGGGGATGTGCCCGCAAGCAAGGTACATGCCCTTGACCGGAATCGAACCTGAGACCCCCAAGGCCACAGGCCATCGCTCTATCCACTGAGCCAAACCAATGCTCAGTGGATAGAGTGTCGGCCTGCCCACTGAAGGGTCCCGGGTTCGATTCCGGTCAAGGGCATGTACCTTGGTTGCATCCCCAATGGGGGGCATGCAGGAGGAGGCTGATGGATGTTTCTCTCTCATGGATGTTTCTAACTATCTCCCTTCCTCTCTGTAAAAAAATCAATAAAATATATATAAAAAAACACAAAAAAAGTTTTTTATAGATTCTATATAGACTTTCTATATAAATAATCATGCCAATTGCAACTTCTTTTCTGATCTGTGTGAATTTTCCTTAACCTTGCCTTATTTATTGGCTAGAACTTCTGGCACTGTATTCAATATGAGATCTTCTTCCTGATCTCAAGGGAGAAGCACTCAGACTTTCGCCATTGTGTATAATGTTACCTGAAGTTTTTTCAGATGGTCTTTGTCTAGTAGAAGTTCCCCTCTAGGCTGAGTTTTGTAAACATTTTAATCACGAATGGGTGTCCAATCTTGTCAAATTTTCCTACATTTTTAAAATATATTTTTATTGGATTTAGAGAGGAGAGGAGAGGAAGAGAGAGATAGAAACATCAATGATGAGAGAGAATCATTGATCAGTTGACTCCTGCATGTCCCCCAACTGGGGATTGAGCCCACAACCCAGGCATGTGCCCATGACTGGAAATGAACCCAGGACCCTTCTGTCCACAGGCTGACGCTCTATCCACTGAGCAAAACCAGCCAGGGCTGAATTTTATCAAAACAATGGCTTTGTCTATTTCAAATATTTAATTAGCTTCGTATCTCCAGAATAACCCTACAAAGTCATGGTATATAATTCTTTTTTAAAAATATGTTTTACTGATTTTTTTTACAGAGAGGAAGGGAGAGGGATAGAGAGTTAGAAACATCGATGAGAGAGAAACATCGATCAGCTGCATCATACACACCCCCTACTGGGGATGTGCCCACAATCATGGAACATGCCCTTGACCGGAATCGAATCTGGGACCCTTGAGTCCGAAGGCCAGTGCTCTATCCACTGAGCCAAACCGGTTAGGGCTATAATTCTTTTTATAATGATGAATTTTATTTGCTAATATTTTATTAAGGACTTTTGCATCTATATCCACAAGAGATATTGGTCTGTAGTTTTCTTCATTAGTCTGTCTTTATTTGGATTTGGTATCAGATTAATAATATCTTTATAAAATTAATTAGGAAGTCTTGCCTCCTATTTTCTAGAAGAGATTATATGAAATTGGTGTTAATGTCTCTTTAAACATTTAGTATAATTCTCCATTGAAACCAAGTGGGTCTGGATATTTCCTTTGGTGAAATTTTAAAATTATGAATTCAATTAACTATTAAATTATATGGTTAAATTATGTTTTGTGTGAGCTGTGGTAGGCTGTGTTTTTTGAGTAAATGTGCCATTTCACCTATCTGTCAAAATTATGTGTTTATAGTTGTTCATAATATTCCCGTATTATCTTTTGAGGCCTGCAGGCTATGTAGTGATATTACTTATTTCACTTCTAGTATTAGCAGTTTGTTTTCTCTCTTCTTTATACGCCTTCCTGGAGTTTTGTCAATTTTGTTGGTATTTTCAAAGGACATGCTTTTCGTTTCATTGATTTTTCTCTATTATCTTTTTGTTTTTTATTTCACAGATGTCTGCACTTATCTTTATTTTCTTCCATATGTTTCTTACACTTGTTTTGCTTTTTCTTTTCGTTTACCAAATTCTTGAGGAGAAAGATTAGATTACAGATTTGAGACTTTTCCTGTTTTCTAATGAAGCATTTGGTGTTATGAAAACCCCTCTCAGCACTGATGTTACCTGTATCCCACAGATCTTGATACGTTGTAATTTTATTTTTCATTTTATTGGATTTGTTTATTTCCCTTATGACTTCCTCCTTGATGTCTATTATGTAGAAATGTGCTACTTGTTTTCTAAGTGTTTGGAGAACGTCTGGTTCTCTCTCTGTTATTGGTTTCAATTTCGGTTCCATTGCAGTCTGAGAATACACTCTGCATGATTCCAACTTTTTAAATATGTTGAGGTTTTGTGGCCCAGGATGCACTTGAAAAGTGGACATTTCTATTGTTTTGAGGTGAAGTGTTCTATAAATTTTGAGTATGTATCTTTGTATAGTTTTTATTTTTAGTGTTTGCTATAGGTATTACATTCCATTACATTATATGTACATCACATATCAAGTCTGATGGTGTCATAATATACCAGTACAAGTTCAGTATAAAACCTTATCGTAAATTCCAATTCAAGAGAGCAATGTAGGAGAATCCTGATCTCACCTATTTCCATGGACATAAGGAACAATTTCCTCTGAAAGCAAAGCAAAACAAAACAGAAAACTAGTTGAACTACTGTGACACATTGGAAAAACAGGAAATACCCACTTCAAGAGCAGTCAGTGTGTAGGAGATGCTGAAACAAAATATCACCCAAAGGTCATCCCCAGCACAGCAATCAACAATCAGGATGAAATTTACAACGCCCAACTCTTTCTGAGGAACCAAGGTTTTGAACCCCACACCTGACAGCCCAACTTTTACGACTCTCACTTGGGATAGACACTCCTAAAACATCTAGTTTTGAAAGCCAAAGGGCTTGAGTCCACAAGATGTAAAAACTTATGGCAAACTTAGAAATAGTTCTTGAGGGCTCACATGAAAACTAATACACCCCAGATCCAGACCCCAGCACAGAAGCTGCCAACTGAAAATCACCCAGACTTTCTGTGAGAGGGGTTAATTTGCTTACCTTAAAGCATTGGTCTGAGGGGCAAGCGTCTAACTCAACACACATCCCTACTAATATACTCTCCAAAGACAGAGGCCAGCAGATTCCATCTTTGCACACCCCTCCTCCTTTGCCTCATCCCAGGTCACTGATCTATCCCATAAAAGAGCTTGCACACTCACCTGGTGCCCCAATTTTTGATCTGCTGTTGCTGATACTTCTAAACTACTAGACTGCCTGACTAAGTGGTTAGAGGGGCTTATGCTTACAGTTACCATAGGACTCTAACAGATAAAGAGTTTTTTCACTGGCTACCAACCCCAGAGCACAGCTAGAGACAACAGACTCTGGTGCCTAGTCTGTCTATACAAGATACCTTTTAGTTTATCTTTAGAGCTGAACCCTGGGAGCTAGGCTGCCAATTAGACATACATCTAAAGATTGGCTGCAATCCTCTGCAGAGAGCTTGGAGAGCAGGTACTATATTCACGTGCTCCATCTGAGGTGCTCCAGAGTGCTTGTATCTCCCAGATCAGCTTCTACATGCACCTGGTATGTTTGTACAAGCACTTGGTGCCCTGGTTTTTGTGCTTGTTGACCAAGATGTATTCCATGATTGACTGACTAATTTTGCCAGGAAGGCTTGAGTTCATGGGTCCCAATGGATTGTAACAAACAGAGAGTTTGTGGTTAGCTATCATCCCCAAAGCACGGAGATTTAAAACACCTGTGGTCTCTCTGTGAAAGAGGCTTACTTTGGGGGTTTGGGCTGGGGAGGTCTCTGGATTGGCACACATCTAGCAATCCACTGAGGTCTCTGGATTGGCACACATCTAGCAATCCACTGAGGTACTCTATCCACTGAGCAAAACCGGTTTCGGCTGTGTTTGCCATTCTACATAGCTTATCTCTAATTGTCAACAGGACTTGGTTTTATAGGTTCAATGGGACAGTAGCAAAGAAAGAAACAGAATTTAACTGTCTATTACCATAGGGCTCAGGACAGAGGGATTAGACAGAAAAAAACAACATCAATCTATCAGTCTTTCCTTCAAAGAAGTATATTTAAACAGTGTAAAGTATATTGCCTAAGTGTCTTACTCCCAGCAGCCTGAATCTGGGTGCTGACTAAAATCCTTTCTTTTGAGACAATTGTAAGTCTTAACACACACTGAACTACTAGGAGCCATTACAAATAAAGTAGGCGGCTGGGATAGTCACAAACATTTGAGATACAATCATGAGTTAGGGCAAAGTTGAACAATTATGTTTATCTACTATATGAGGTTACTTCTTCAAGACTGGGAAAAGGGGATATTTTATTTCATGCATAGAACCAGAGACAAGTTAAATGAAGGAACAAAGAAATATATTCCAAACAATATAACAAATCCTCATAAAAAGATCCTTTGGAAAGGAGATAAGTGATTTACTTGATAAAGAGTTCAAAATAGCTGAAACTGGTTTGGCTCAGTGGTAGAGCGTCGGTCTGCGGATTCGATTCCTGTCAGGGGCATGTACGTTGGTTGCGGGCACATCCCTGGTAGGGGGTGTGCAAGAGGCAGCTGGTCGATGTTTCTCTCTCATTGACCTTTCTAGCTCTCTATCTCTCTCCCTTTCTGTCTGTAAAAAAACAATAAAATATATTACCAAAAAAAGAGTTCAAAATAATGGTCCAAAGGATACACACTTAGCTAAGAAAAAGAGTAGAAGGATAAAGTGAAAATTTCAATAAGGAGAGAGAAAATATAAGAAAGTACCAACTAGAAGTCACAAAGATAAAGAATTCAATAACTGACCTGAAAAATATAATGCAGGTGTTCAATAGCAGACTAATGAAGGAGAAGAATCAGTGAGCTCAAATACAGGACAATGGAACTCACCCCATCAGAGCATGAGGGGGGAAAAAAAAAAAGAAGAAGAAGAAGAGGAAGAGGACAAGGAAAGATAGCTAAAGGGACTCATAGAACACTATAAAGTATAATAATATCCACATTATAGGGATCCCAGAGAAAATTGAAAGAAAGGTACAAAAACATATTTGAAAAGATAATGGCTGAACCGTTTTTTAACCTCAAGAAGAAAAGAGACTTCCAGATCACAGAAGTCCAGACATTATCAAATGCAATAAATCAATGGTTCCTATACCAAGGTACATTATAACTAAAGTGTTTAAGTTAAAGACAAGGAGAGAAACTTAAAATCAACAAAAGAAAAACAACTTGAGGGTCGACCCAATAACCAAAAGGTTGCCAGTTCGATTCTCTGTCAGGGCACATGCCCAGGTTAAGGGCCCATCCCCAGTAGGAGGCAACTGATCAATGATTCTGTCTCATCATTGATGTTTAAAGTGTGTTCAAACTTAAGTTTTTATCAACATATTATAAAATAGACTTATAAATTTCTCGTTATAATCACAATGCAACACAAGTTAGAGTAAATACAAAAGATAAAGGGAAAGTAATCTAAGCATATCACTACAACAATCATCAAATTACAAAGGAAAAGAGAAAGAGACAAAAGGAACAAAGAAACTAATAAAAAGCAAAAAACAACGACCACATGACAGTAAGTACATTATTATCAATAATTACTTTAGTTAGGTGGATTGCATTCTCCAATCAAAAGACATAATGTGGCTGAATGGGTTAAAAAATTAGACCCAAATATGCCGAAACCGGTTTGGCTCAATGGATAGAGCGTCGGCTTGGGGACTGAAAGGTCCCGGGTTCCATTCCGGTCAAGGGCATGTACCTTGGTTGTGAGCATATCCCCAGTAGGGGGTGTGCAAGAGGCAGCTGATTGATGACTCTCTCTCATCGATGTTTCTAGTTCTCTATCCCTCTCCCTTCCTCTCTGTACAAAATCAATAAAAAATATTTTAAAAATTAATTAAAAAAATTAGACCCAAATATATGCTACCTAAAAGATAATTCCTTCAGATGTAAGAACACACAAAGTCTGAAAATAAAGGGGTGATAAAAACCATTCATTGTAAATGGGTGAAAGAGACCTGGGGTAGCTATACTTATATAAGACAAACATAATACAAAGTCTGTAGTATGATCTAAAAAGATCACTATAGCCGAAACTGGTTTGGCTCAGTGGATAGAGCATTGGCCTTTGGACCAAAAGGTCCCAGGTTCAATTCTGATCAAGGGCATGTACGTTGGTTGCGGGCACATCCCTGGTTAGGGGTGTGCAGGAGGCAGCTGGTCGATGTCTCTCTCTCATCAATGTTTCTAGCTCTCTATCTATCTCCCTTCATCTCTGTAAAAGATCAATAAAAAAATATATATTTTAAAAGAAGATCATTATATAATGACTAGTGGCCTGGTGCAAGGATCATGCACATCGAGAGGAAATTAATTAGAAGAAATATTTTACTGTAATAACGCTTTCTCTATAACAGAAGTGTCATAGCTTAAAGAAAATTAGTAAAATATATATGAAAATAATATATAAATTGATTAATAAATAGACAATAACATGATATAAAAACAACAAAAACATGATATAAAAACAACAAAAACATGATATAAAAACATCATTGATAAAAACAATGACTGATATTGATTAACCTTATCCTAATATCTCCCTGTACACCACATTAAGTGTAAAAACACTTTCAGAGTGCTTGACCAATTTCCCTTGTGATGAAGTATTTACAACTTTAACCTTAATGTCACATGCTCTTCGAACCTGAGAGAAAGCAATACATACCTGACCATGTACTGGAATGGGTTCAGGTAGGAATATTCCTACTCTGTCTAGATTGGCGCCAGCAAGAGCTTTATATGTATTGAGCATGTGCAAGTCAACATTTATTTTTAAATTGCCAGTGCGCATCATATGTACCAGCCAGCTGGTCGGTCAGACAGTCGGATGGTTGGACAGATGTAAGGTCAGTCACTTAGCCTTTTTTTTTTTAATTGTCTAAAGTTTTACATATGTCTCCTTTTTCCCCAATTGACCCCCTCCCCCATCCCTTTCCAGCCCAGGCAAGCCTCCACCGCCCCAATGTCTGTGTCCATTGGTTATGCTAATATGCATGCATATATTGTAAGTCCTTTGGTTGCTCTCTAACCTCCCCTCCCCTACCATTTGTCTCTAGATTGATCTATTCTCGTTCATCAAATTATGTTGGTCATTATATCCCACATATGAGTGAGATCATGTGATATTTATCTTTCTCTGACTGGCTTATTTCAATTAGCATAATACTCTCTAGCTCAGGCGTCTTCAAACTACGGCCTGCGGGCCACATGCGGCCCGCAGAGGAGTCTGATCTGGCCCGCCAGGTTTTTTGGGCAGTGAGTGCAGCCGAGGTGTTACAGTAGGAATTAGTAGTTCATATCGTCCGGCCCTCCAGCTCTCTGAGGGACCGTGATCTGGCCCCCACTTTAAAAAGTTTGAGGACCCCTGCTAGTTCCATCCATGCTGTTGCAAATGGTAAAAGTTCCTTCTTTTTAATAATAACTTAGTATTCCATTGTACAGATGTACCACAGTTTTTTAATCCACTCATCTGCTGATGGGCACTTAGGTTGTTTCCAAATTTTAACTATTGTAAATTGTGCTGCTATGAACATAGGGGTGCATATATCCTTTCTAATTGGTGTTTCTAGCTTCTTGGGATATAGTCCTAGAAGTGGGATTACTGGGTCAAATGGGAGTTCCATTTTGAACTTTTTCAGGAAACTCCATACTGTTCTCCACAGTGGCTGCACCAGTCTGCATTCCCACCAGCAGTGCACGAGGGTTCCTTTTTCTCCACATCCTCACCAGCACTTGTCATTTGTTGGTTTGTTGATGATAGCCAGTCTGACAGGTGTGAGATGGTATCTCATTGTTGTTTTGATTTGCATCTCTCGGATGATTAGTGACTTTGAGCATGTTTTCATATGTTTCTGGGCCTTCTGTACGTCCTTTTATGAAAAGTGTCTATTTAGATCATTTGACCATTTTTTGATTGGATTGTTTATCTTCCTTTTGTTAAGTTGTATGAATTCTCTGTAAATTTTTTATATATATTCCAACAAGAGGATATAACATTTCTGAATATTTATGCACCCAATATAGGAGCACCTAAATATATAAATCAATAATTGATACAGAGAGAAATAAACAGCAATACAATAGTAGAGGACATTAGTACCCCACTTATACCAATATTTCCAATAAGGAAATATTGGACTTGAAGGACATGTCAGTTAGACCATATGAATTCAAAGATATATACAGAACATTTAACAAAAAAACAAACAAACAAACAAAAAAACCCCAAAAAACAAAAACAACAACACACAGAATACACATTCTTCCACATGTGTCAAACACAAGGCCCGCGGGCCAGATCCATCCCGCCAGGCCTTGCAATGTGGCCCGCACCGCGCTGTCATCACTGCACTCCGCTGCGTTTCCATCACAATGACAGTTTATGACTGTTCAGTAAACCATTCGGCCCGCGATTTAGGCTGGATTTTAGATTTTGGCCCCTTCTCTGATTGAGTTCGACACCCCTAGTCTCCGGATAAATCACTTGTTAGGCCACAAAACAAGTCTTAACAAATTTAAGATTAAAGTCATATCAAGCATCTTTCAAACTACAATGGTATGACACTAGAAATAAATTACAGGAAAAAACTAGAAAATTTGCAAATGTAGATATTAAAGAACATGTTATTCAATAGCCAATGAATCAAATCAAAAATCAAAAGAGAAATTTAAAAGTATCTTGAGATATGAAAATGGAACTGCAACATACCATATGTGATGGGATGCAGTGGGCTAGTTTTAAGAAGGCATTTTATAATAATCAATGCCACCATCAAGAAACAAGGAAGGTTTCAGCTCAAGGTAATGATGTAGAAAGATTCTAAATTCACCTCACCCTGCAGACAGAATTAATCTACGACTTCATATGGAACAATTTCCTCTGGAAAAAACTAACTAGAAATGCAACCCCTTCCCATTGGGAAAATGAGAGGGAAATCACATTGAAGACAGTAAAAAGGCAGAGATACAATCTCATCATAAATTCCATCCTCAGCATGGTGTCCCCCAAAGCCTGGACCTTCTCTTTGAGAAGGAAATAAATTGTACCCCACAGCAGACATACAAAATTTTAAGACTGGCAGTGGAGAGATGAGCTCCCGTAACATCTGGTTTTGAAGACCAACAGGACTTGTACCTACAAGATGAGAAAAGGCTATAGAAGGGCTCACATTCAGATTCACCCATCCCAGAACTTAGTTCAGAAGCAGCCTTTGATGTAGCACCCAGAATAGACTAATTTATTAATTTTAAAACATTGCTCTGAAAGGCAGGGACTTCCAAGATAAAGGCTGGTAGGCGCCATCTTTCTGTTCTCTTTCTCTGCCTTGCCAAAACCAACAGGCATCATCTTTTTTATTCTTTTTATTGTTTCTGGTAGTTCCAACTTTATTCTAGCTGGCAGGTGCCATCTATCTTTGGATCTCTCCTTCCACCTTATTAAAGCTAGCAGACACCTTCTTTTAAAATTTTCTATTATTTTTAAAAATTTCTTTCAGCCGGGACCAGTTTGGCTCAGTGGATAGAGCGTCAGCCTGTGGACTGAAAGGTCCCAGGTTCGATTCTGGTCAAGGGCATGTACCTTGGTTGCCGGCACATCCCCAGTGGCGGGTGTGCAAGAGGCAGCTGGTCGGTGTTTCTCTCTCATCGACGTTTCTAACTCTCTGTCCCTCTCAATTCCTCTCTGTGTAAAATCAATAAAATATATTTAAAAAAAAGTATATTTAAAAAAAAAATTTCTTTCGTTTTCTGTTGTTTCTTTTTTTTCTTCCTGTTTGTACCATTTTGCATCCCCCTTCTGCCCTACTCCAGCCAGTGGGTACCATTTTTGTGATCTCCTTCTGCTACCAATTTCTCTCAGAGGGGAATATTTACATACCTCTGGTCTCCTGCTTTTTAGGTCTGGTGACCTGGGTTTTACACTCACTGAACTCAGGGAAAGAAGGAAGATCTTCAACAAAGAGATAGAAAATATATGAAAGTATGAACAGAAGGCATAGGGCTAAAGATGACCAAACTAAAAAGTACACTAGCAGGGTTCAATATTAGACTAGCTAAAGCATAATAAAGAACCAGTAAACTCTAAGACAGAGCAGCAAAAAGACAAAAGAATACCAAAAAAAGTAAAGTTATAGAAAGGTACTTATGGGAAAACATAAACTGGACTAACATTGTATCCTAGGAGTTCTAGAAAGAGAAGACAGGGAGAAAGGGGGAAATAATAATTTGAAAAAATAATGGCTGAAATTTTTCTCATCGTGGGAAAAGAACACAGAGATCCCTATCAAGAAAGACCAAAATGTTCCTAAAACAGTCATTCAGAGATACCCACACGAAGACCCATTATAAATAATATCTCAAAGGTTAAAGGTAGGGAGAGAATCTCAAAAGCATAAAAGGACAAAATCTTGTTACATACAAGTGAACCTCAATAAAATTAGGAGATTTCTTCAGAAACTTTGCAGGCCATAAAAATTGGAGGTTTAGGAACAATAGACCTTTGGAATGTGTTCACCCACTGAGGTCTCAGGAGAGGTTTACAGTCATCCCCAAGTTCATGCTTACTTAAAGGACTGCCCCTCTGGCTGCACGTATTAGGATAAGCTAATAGTCCCTTTCACAGAAAGACTGAGCTTCTTGGTCTAGTGCCTCTTGTTGTGCCCTGTGAATGGTGGCTATTGATGAACTTTTTCACCTTTGGTTAGAGTCATATGGCACATATGAGTGTAAGCCCAGCTGGTCATGAGAGCCAGGTGTTTTGGAGGTGTTCCCTGGCAACAACTGCAAAAAATCAGGGCACCAGACTGGAACAATGAGACAGAGAGACAGCACAAGGGCTTTCAGCCACTGATCTCTGTTCTCTGAGAGTACCCCTATAGTCCGCTATAAGTGTGCCAGATCAGAAGCCTCCCATCAGGTCACATTTCCTGAACAAGAAAATAGCCCTCTTTCTGAGAATGTCTGGGGTATGTTTAAGTCTGCTATCTGTGCAGTGCTCATTTAGTGGTAGTATTCAAAGCAGGAATGGCTCAGAAAGAAGCTCACTACAGACAGATTCATATGCCTTTCAGCATAATGATTATTGCTTGTCTCATTTTTTATTCTTATAACTATATTTCCAGTAGGACATGATCTCACTCATCTAGGGGAAATGGTGAACAACATAGACTGATGAACAAGAACAGACCCAGAGATAAGGAGCCATGGGTCAGACTGTTGGACCTCAAAGGGAGGGTGGGGATAAAAGGGAGAGATCAACCAAAGGACTTATGTGCACACATATGAGCCTAACCAGTGGTCAAGGACAATAAGGGGGTGGGGCATGAGTGGGGGGGGGGGGTAGGGGATTGGAATGGGGGGTTGAGGATAAATATGTGATACCTTAATCAAAAAAGAAATTAATTTAAAAAAAGCAGGAATGGGCTCTAGGATCATTACAGTCCCATAGACCAAAACTGCAAACCACTTTAGCCACCAGAGCCCATCTATTAAGTACTCTTATCAGATTTTATTTTATTCTTTTGTTTGGAACACATTCCTTTCTTCCTTCCTTTTGCTTGACTCTCCATGTTCATTTGTAATCACAAAACAGCCACTTCTCCCAGTCTTGAAGGGTTGGCCTTCTGTAGGCAATGAACATACCAAACTTATGTGATGCAGAAAAATCAATTCTAAGACAACAGTTCATAGCAATAAATGCCTACCTCAAGAAACAAGAAAAATCTCAAGTAAACAATCTACCTTTATACATCAGAAAGGAAAAGGCAAATACTGTACAATGCCACTTATATGAGAAATACACAATCACTGAACTCATAGGAAGAGAAAGTAGAATGGTGGTTATCAGAGCCTGAGGGGTTGGAGAAAGGCAGAGATGCTGGTAAATGAGAACTTCTTCTACTTATAAGGTGAATCAATTCCAGGTATCTAATGTACATCATGGTGAGTATAAGATACAATCCTGTTTTGCATACTTCAAAGTTGCTATGAGAGTAGAATATTAATTTTCTCATCATAGCAATACAAAAAAATAGCAGTTACGTGTGGTATAGGATATGTTAGCTAACCTTATTTTGGTAAACATTTTGCAATATATATGTATATCAATTAGCAAATTGTACACCTCAAACTTACACAATGTTATGTGTAAATTACATCTCAATAAAGCTGTGGATAAAAAGAAGTAATGACAGCTCTTGCTAGTCTGGCTCAGTTGGTTAAGTATTGTCTCATATACCAGAAGGTCACTGATTAAATTCCTGATGAGAGAACATGCCAGGGTTGTGGGCTCCGTTCCCAGTAGGGAGCATGTAGGAGGCAACCGATGAATGATTCTCATCATTGATGTTTCCATTTCTCTCTCCCTCTCCCTTTCTCTCTCTCTAAAATCAATTAAAAAAATTAAAAAAAAGAAGTAGACAAAAAGCATCCCAAGTCTTAGGAAGGAAATGTAGATACATATTTAAGGAACCCCACAATCACAAAAGATCAACCCATGAAGTCCACACCAAGAGACATCATAATAAAATTGTAAAATATTAAATACAATTAGAGTGTTTTGTTAATGGAAAGAGAAATGTAACATTTTACATATGAGAAATTCCCCCAATAAAAAAAATAAAAAAATAAAAACCCCAACCAAGAGTAGAATCAGGAGGATCTGTAGGGGGAGCTCTTTTGCCTGTCAATTGCAAAGCCCTACTCATATATTCAGTGGAACCTACTAGTAGGTTCTTGAACTTAGTTCCAGAAGCCTGTTTGATAAGCCATTTGTTAGAAAACGAAATCATTTCCCCCCATTAGAAATAATGTAAATTGATAACCCAACTGATTTTGTTTTAACCTTTCTTATACAGTATGTATAATACTAGTGGCCTGGTGCATGAAATTCCTGCAAGAGGGGGGTCCCTCAGCTCGGCCTGCCTGTCTCCAATCTGGGACCCCTCGGGGGATGTCTGACTGCCTGTGGGATCAGGCCTAAACCTGCAGTCAGACATCCCTCTCACAATCTGGGACCGCTGCCTTCTAACCGCTCACCTGCCTGCCTGCCTGATCACCCCTAACCATTCTGTCTGCTGACCTGCTCACCCCCAACTATCCCCCCCCCCCCGCAGGCTTGACTACCCCCAACTGCCCTCCCCTCCTGGCCTGACCACCCCTAACTGCCTCTGCCTCATCCCCACCACCGTGGCTTTGTCTGGATGTCCAGAAAGTCTGCAAGAGGTTTCCAGGTCTAACTAGCATATTACCCTTTTATTAGTATAGATATGTTTAATCTATAAACAAACACTTCTTAAATTTATTGAATCAACCCTAACCTGTTTGGCTCAGTGGATAGAGTGTCGTTCTGTAGACTGAAGAGTCCCAGGTTCAATTCTGGTCAGGGGCATGTACCTTGGTTGCGGGCACATCCCAGTGGGGGCTGTGCAGGAGGCAGCTGATTAATGTTTCTCATTGATGTTTCTAGCTCTCTACCCCTCTCCCTTCCTCTCTGTAAAAAACCAAGAGAATATATATATATATATATATATATATATATATATATATATATATGTGTGTGTGTGTGTGTGTGTATATATATATATATATATATATATATATATATATATTTAATTAATTATTGAATTAAAACAATTCAATAGCCTTAAAGGAATCACTTTCAGCACTTGTTTCAGGGGTGTCTTTCTGGAGGTCAATATGTAGCATCTTTGCTTCCCGCTTCCTGTCACTGGCTAACTACTTTTAATTTATCCAAATCAACAACACACCCTTAGCAACATTAGCACTCTCAATGGCCTCTTTGCGTTTTAAAATTGTGCTCATCATGCATTTAGCCAGCAACAAAAGAAAAAAAAAAAAACCCCACAAAAATACAGCACAATTTCCTGAGATGTTAACAACACAAGGGTTAGAGGTCAATTGACTCCCCCTGGCACATTCTCTCCTTTGTTTGTGGCCTCAGATGCTTTTTGTCAACAACTGAGACATTTTTTCCATAAACAATTTTTTTGGAGGACAAACTGGCTGACTTTTTAGGTAAACATATTTAGTGGCTCACTGCTGGATCCAGAAATGACTCCCCCTCCCCCATCACTATGGCTGGTTAACAAACAGGAGAGGCAGCCACAGGGTCCCTTGATCTCGCTCATGTTCTTGCACATCCACCCAACACTTTAAGGGGAAGTTTTTTCCCTGGATACAAGATCTGCATTCTGAAGCTCTCCGGCTTTATTACAAATCTTTTCAGAGGCCGTCCGTCTGCAAGTGCTTTGATATGACACTTTGGCCTGATTTCCTCAGGATCAGGCTGCTTCTTGAGACTGGCTATCCTCCAGCCTGATGATTTCCTTAAGCCAAAGTGTTTCTACTAAAATTAGCTAGTCATTGCTATCCTACTAGACCAGACAGTCTCATTTCAAAGTGTTGTACAGCCTTTGGCCAGCCTTTGAGCTGACCTACTAGGATTTCGCTGTTCAACCTCTGACCTGAGTCCTCCAGGACTGAGCTGTCTCTGAAATTGTTGCTTCAGCCTTTGACCTAATTCATTCAGAATCACACTCTTCTAAGTTGGACTGACTGGTATTTGGCTTGCAAGCTGTTAGGGCTCTTTAAGCTGTTGAAATGATTGAAGCTACTTAAGTTGTTTAGGCTGTTTTGGACTTTTGTTCTAGAGAGAAAAAAATCGGAGAAATGGGGTTTCAGTTATCTAAATACTTTCAGGGTACCTCCCCTACAGAGACACTGGCTGATGTTTTGAAGCCACGGTCAAGCCTCATGCCCTTATCAAGATGAAAGGGACTTATTTGGCCAAAAGCAATTTGGAATACCAATGGCTTTTATGGGGAACTTGCAAAATCCCCAAAGTAACTGTTTAATTGGACATTCATAGCTCTGGAAACTGGCAAAGCTAAACGAAACACATTTTGATTTGTATTTGGGGGTTCCAGGAGTCTGTTATCTCTTTGCAAAGTGAAGTTTTAAGATGAACTGAGACGAATAAATGTTTAAAGAAAGATGCCCAGCCTGTGTGGCTCAGTGATTGAGCATCGACCCAGGAACCAAGAGGTCACGGTTCGATTCCCAGTCAGGGCACATGCCCGGGTTGCCCACTGGATCTCCAGTATGGGGCATGAAGGAGGCAGCTGATCAATGATTCTCTCCCATCATGGATGGTTCTCTCCCTCTCTCCCTCTCCCTTCCCCTCTGAAATCAATGAAGACATATTAAAAAAAAAAAAAAAAAGGAAGAGAAGATGTCTTACACAGCCTTGTGTTCCTTGCTTCTGGAACCATCTTGCCTCAGTTTCCTGGGTCCTTTGTCTTTGGCTCCACCTATAGTGCCCTCTTCTTTGCCTCCTTCAGCTTCTTTGCCTCTGGCTCTGCCTCCTATGCCATCCTCCCCCTCCTCTGACTCTTTCCCCACTCCCTCCTTCTCTGAACCTGTCAGTACCTCTATTTTTTCACTTAAGCCTTCTGAGTATCCTAATAAACCTCAGATTTATTATGTTTCCTGGGCTGTGGCTGAATTGTGAGTCATCATTAAGAGTTTCTTAAAATAACTGGGGCTCTTCATGAATTTACTGAGGGATTTTCAGCTTTAGATCACTTGCTTGTTAGTGAGTTTCAGGTTCGACATTGGATAAAAACTGACAATCGAGGAAATCCTAAAGAGTCTCTAGCATTACAACAAGGAGACTTATTACATGACCAGGCTCGTGCAATTGCTAAATACCTTCATTGGGAAGTGCCTGGGGTTTTCCCAAAGGCTATTGATGGGAATAAAATTTAGGCTTGTACACAAAGCCTGATAAACCTGTTCATAATTAGTATAATTGACTTCAGATTATTTTCAAAGAAAATCCTGGTTTTTCCATCAGATTCAGATTCCACTGAGGGAGCCTTCAACTTTCTGTTTATGAACAGGCTGAACGGACTTTTTTTTTTCTTTTACTCAAAAGAAACAACATTGAATTGTAAACTATGTCCACTCCAGATTTAGTTAATGCTTCATATCGGCTTGCTCACACGCTAGATGAGTCCCGTAGAAGTCAGATTGTTAAAATTTAAATTTTCAGCTTGAAAATGTAAAGGACCCAGTGCCAAACCCAAACCCCTGTTTATGCTATTGGTGCAAAGAGCCAGAACAGTGGGAAAGAAATGGTCACAAATGTCACCACTTCAGGTGCCCTTGGAATTCTAACCAGCCTGTCAGTTGTCCTAATTCCAAGTGATGGGCTCCAAAGACCTACAGGGGCTTTCCCAAAGCCCCCCCTTAATAGGCTTCAATACTCTTTTTTCCTAATTGAGCATAAATCTCTCTGAGTCCTTATTGACAACATGGCGACACCTCTGATGCTCAGACCACTGCTATAAAGCAGCCCCTGGCTCAGAGTAATAAAACAGTTCAAACAGTGGAAATTGCTCATACACCTCTCCAAGTCCTTGTTTCTAAATCTATCCTATTTTGTATAGGCACTTTAAGAGATACTCACCCTTTTTGCTTTAGTTCCTTTTCTCCTTATTCATTTATTAAGCCAAGACTTCTTAGAAAAATATCATGTCGAAATGTCTTTCTCCTGAGAAGGGGGAAATAAATCTAGAACTTGACAGTAGCTTTCAGAGACCTATTGAGGTGAATTAAATGAACTTCATTGTATACTAGTATTTCCTTCATTTATAACGAAAGGAAAGACCTGGAGAGCCCTGTTCATTTGCGCCTATTGTATCAGCTGCCATGCTCTTTATGGGCAAATTTTTCAACTGGTATTGGGAGAATCCACAGTGCACTCCATATCAAGAAACTTATATCATCCAGATCATTTTTAAGGACTTGTGGAAAACAAAAGGGCCCTTCGTATAACCCTGAGGCATTACTGTACAAAAAAACAAATGATCCTTTTTAAAAACAAGTACTGGCTTAGTGAAAAAGACAGTCAGAGAAATGCAGATACAATACGATTTCACTCACATGTGGAATCCAACAATTGTTGGTTTGATAAAAATATTATAGAAAGCTCTGGTTTGGGCCAAACCAATAACAACCAAGTCCTATCTGAGACTATAACATGTTCACTCCATACTATTATTTGTCTAATATAAAAAATAAATCAATATTCATGGGAAAATAATAAGGCCACAAAAAGTGCCGACCTCTCTTGTCCCACTTGTCTAAATTATAACCTAGAAAAGCCTGCTTGTACTTCTCAATTGATATTTTACATTGCCTAATGGACCAGTCAAGTTTTGGCAAGTGGATTTCGTACAGATTCCCCCATTTCATGGATATAAATGTGCTTTAGTCATGGTCTGTGTGTTTTCTCACGGAACTAGAGCTTTCCTTTGTAGACAGTCTACTGCCTCTTTTGTGGCTAAAGTCCGTTAGAAAATATTATTGTGGGATAACCCCTCTCAAACTAGAAAATGATCAGGTAACTCATTTTACTGGTCAGGTACTTCAACAGTTCTGTTCTGTTTGGCCAGTATTACAACATATTCCTTTTACCATCCTCAGGTTTACTTGAATGCAGTGATTCCCTTACTGTATTTGCTCTTAGAAAAACAAAGGCTTCATTAATCAATGATTCTGTTTTTGGCCTTATCCACACATAAAGAAATCTAGAGAGATACAGAGGGTTGAATGACAGTAGTGTGTCAACTCCCCCCTCCACACACACACACTTTTTTTTTTAACCTAACAGACCAGCCTTAACTTTGAAACCTAAGGAAAGTTGCCATTGTGACTCAAAGAAAGGTTTGGTTGGCAGATGAGCACCATTGACAGCAGAGGGGAGGGATATGCTTGCGGTCTGTTTATTCTCTAATACAAATAAATTCTTGCCTAGCCAGTATGGCTCAGGCGTTGAGCATTGACCTATGAACCACGAGGTCACTGTTCAATTCCTGGTCAGGGCACGTGCCCAGGTTTCAGGGTTGCGGGCTCGATCCCCAGTAGGAGGTGTGCAGGAGGCAACCAACCAATGATTCTTTCTCATCATTGATGTTTCTATCTCTCTCTCCCTCTCCTTTCCTCTCTGAAATAAATAAAAACATATTTTAAAAAACAAATAAAATATTTTGCTCTTCAAGGCAAGAAACTTTTTTTCCCTTTGTCTTTCTGGCCTCCCCCCTTTTTATTTTTAAATACATATATATTTTTATATTTTTAAAATATATTTTATTGATTTTGTACAGAGAGGAAGGGAGAGAGATAGAGAGTCAGAAACATCGATGAGAGAGACTCATCAATCAGCTGCCTCCGGCACACCCCCTATTGGGGATGTGCCCGCAACCAAGGTACATGCCCTTGACCGGAATCGAACCCGGGATCCTTCAGTCCCCAAGCCGACGCTCTATCTATTGAGCCAAACCGGTCTCAGCTATTTTTAAATATATTTTTATTGATACAGACTCATAGATAGAGAATGGGCTGACAGCTATTGGGTTTGGGGTGAAGGCTAGGTTGGGGGGGTTAGAGGGATTGAGCAAAATAGAAAAAAAAGAGGTAAAAAACTCATGGACACAGATAACAATGCGATGATTGCCGGGGATGGGGGAGTAGACAGGTAGAGGAAAGTAAAGGGGGGGATAAATGCTGATAAGAGACTTGACATGGGGTGGTGAACACCTCAATAAATTCAATAAAATGAAAAATAATGATCATTTGGGTTCACTCAGGAAATGTATGGCAGGAAATTTGTATTTTAAGTTTACTAGTTATGATGTATCAGTAACTCCTATTAATCCCTTTTCAAATAAGTATAACTCATTTTGAAGTTTTCTAAATTGTCACATACTTTATGACTAATGCAAGGAAATTAAGTCCTGTGCTGTATTTTTTTTTTTTAGTCATTTCTATTCAGTCTATATATTTTAGCTAAATTTTATTTGCAATTACTTTATTCAAACCGGCAAATACTTTTCAAAATAGAAAAAAAAAAAAAGACAATTGGCAAAATGTGTAGAAACCCTCCAGTTACCCTGGCCAAAAGCACTGCCATTAGTCATTTTATTATATATATATATATATATATATATATATATATATATATATATATATATATATATATATATATATTATTGATTTTTTTTACAGAGAGGAAGGGAGAGGGATAGAGAGCTGGAAACATCAATGAGAGAGAAACATCCATCAGCTGCCTCCTGCGCACCCCCCACTGAGGATGTGCCCGCAACCAAGGTACATGCCCTTGACCGGAATAGAACCTGAGACCCTTCAGACCGCAGGCTGATGCTCTATCCACTGAGCCAAACTGGTTTTGGCTCCATTTGTCATTTTAAATCTCAGATTCACCATCTTTGGAATTTATAAACTCTTACCCCTTTGAGATAATTATAGGGAATTTTATGCATTCGGCTCCTGCTTATCTCCATTCACAGTTTATAAAGGTTGACATACTTCAATATTGTAAAGACCTAATTGCTTCTATTGAAGATAACCATGCTTCGGTAGAGGAATATTTTTTACAGTGTGCTCCAAAGAGATAAAAACCCAAACAACACACTCTGCAACCTGGAGATATTGTATACTAGGATACCTCCATAAAGACTCTCTATAGCTTTGTGAGAAGAACACCATCAGGTAATGTTGAATAAGCCTTGCGTCAATAAACCCTTGGATTCACATGTCAAACCTAAAAAAGGCACCAAAAACTGACTGGATCTGTACATTATTCGGTGATTTGAAATAAAAGATGTCATGGCATGGATGGACTTTGAGAATATGATGCTTAATGAAATGCCAGATATAAAAAGTTAGTATCCATATAAGTTCACTCATATGTGGGATATAAAACTGAAAGCAACAAACAAGAAAAACAAGCAAAACCTCATAGACACAGACACCAGTATGGTGGTGACCAGAGGTAAAAGGGGTGGGGGGCAGTGTAAAAGGGGTCAAATCCATGGTGACAGAAGATGATTGACTTTGGGTGGTGGGCACACAATGTTAAATACAAATCATGTATCATATAATCTTATTAACCAATGTCACCCGAATAAATTTAATGGGGGAAAAAAACTGAAGAAAAAAAAAAAAAAAAAAGAAAGAAATCAAACATGTCCAAAAAATGAAGCAGGAAGCATTCAAAAGAGACAGCTTTCCCAATACAACAGGATTGGCCTATACATCCTTTTCTTATGTTTGCTTCATACTTGATTTCCATTCTTTTTCTTGAAAGGAAAGTGCTGTTGCAAAAGGTGAAATCTCTCCGATTGCTTGGTCTGTCATTAAGAGCTTTGAGTTGTCTAAGACAGTAAACACCCCTCATTTTACTACCTTCCGGTTTGGGATCCTAGTTTTTAACCATAATATAGACTACATTTATGTTTGTTATTATTTTTTCTGTGTGTTCATGTTGATAAGCTCTGTCTTTTTTGCTTGTCAAACTTGAACATGAGCAGTTTTCGGTCCATGTACTTTCCCTCCAATCTGGTACACAATACCTAGAAAAAATACTTCCTGGCATCAAAGAAAAAAAGGGTGCAGGTACTAGAAGACCTGGCTGTTGATTATTGACATTTTACGAGAAAGATATTGATCAAAAGGGAGAAATATAAAAAAAAAATGGATAAAGTAGACCTCAACCAAGACTGAAATTGGGAGGGCCTGTAGGGGACGTTCTCACACCTACAATAATAAATAAAGCTCTCTTCAATTCTTCTATAAAACAATTTTTGTTCTAACAGAATTACATGTGACTTCATGCTCTGGATTACAATTCTCTTGGTCTCAAATAAACCCTTTTAGATGGAGGGTTATCTAACTGACTTTTTGTTTAATGTCAACACCCACAAGACTATCATTGAATTTCTCAGCAGAAACCTTGAAAGTCAGAATGTGTAAGAAGCTAGGAAAATTGCTGGGCAAGCGGAATGGGGAAATTGAGACAAAATAATTAAACAAGGTCATTTGAACAACTTACAGTCAGCTAGTGAATCACAGGACCTTATCTTCCCTAACCAAGGACACTTGAGAGCCAATGGTTGATCCTCTCCTCCCTAACCAGAGAACACACAGTTTAAATCACCCTGGCCTAGAAAAATAGAGAACAAAGACCCAATTAATGCCAGCTAAACCCAAGGACAGATGAAGTCAGGGAATAAATAACAAAAACTCCATTAGACCAATCAGACTAAGATAAAAGTAAAACAGTTAAAGCAGATCAAAAAAGAATCCAAAACTCCCTTATTAAAAATTCACCCAGAAAGCTGATAAATATGCTACTGAAGCCCTTCCCTAAGATTCTCACCTGCAGGGGATAAAGGATAAAAAACCCTTAGGACAAGGACTCAGGGCAGGCTTGCACTATAGCATGCCCATGCCCCTTCTTGAGTATGAACTCTTATTTCTTTCTAAACTCTAAGGGTCCCCACAAAACTTGCAACAGACACTCTATCTATCCCCTGAGCCAAACCAGCCAGGGCTGTTCTGATGGCTTTTTACCCTTTTTTCTATAGGGGAGACTCTTGGAGGATGGTTTTTGTAGAATATTCATCAGCTTCCTGAGTCCATTTTGCTGTTGTTGATCCTCACCACAGGATACTTTTTCCATTGATTTTTAGATAAAGTAGAAGGAAGGGAGGGAAGAGGGAAAAGAGGGGGGAAAGCCCAAAGATGTGTAGAGAGACATCAATTGGTTGCCTACCTGCAACCCAGGTATGTGCCCTTGACCTGGAATGGAACCTGAGACCTTTTGGTGCATGGACTGATGCTCCAATCACTTAGTTACTGGCCAGGGCCCAGGTCCACTGTTAATATGCTGATGCATCAAAATGAATGTGTAGGGGAGTTTTGGATTATTCTTCGGTCTGTTTCATTGTTTTACTTTTATCTTAGCTCTGCCTGGCATCAATGGGGTTTTTGTTATTTGTTCCCCAACTTCATCTGTCCTTGGATTTAGCTGGCACAGATGGCATCAATTGGGTCTTTGTTCTTTATTTTCTCAGGTCAAGGTGATTTAAGTTATGTATTCCCTGGTTAGGGAGGAGAGGTATAAACCATTTTTTCTCAAGTGTCCTTGGTGAGAGGAGATAAGCTCTTGCAATTCACAAGCTGGTTGCAAGTTGCCCAAACTGGTTGGTCTTGTTTAATGTTCTTTGCTCAGTTCCCCCATTTCACTAGCCCAGGAATTTTCCTAGCTTCTTGCCATCCTTCCACAGCTGTACTTACTAGTATATTTGACGAAATAGAACTTAAGGAGTAAAAGTTATACAAGACAAAGAAGGACATTATCTACCGTATTTTCCGGCATATAAGACAACTTTTGAAACGATAAAAAGTCAACCGCAAATCGGGGACAAAAGACCAAAATTGCACAAAAATTACCTGCAGATCTTGATGGCAAAGTAAGTCTTTTCTTTTAAGTGGGGGGTAGGTGAATATAGGCCTAAACCTATGTTTTAACTGTAAAATTAGGGGGTCGTCTTATACGCCGGAAAATACTGGTATATACATAAAAGGCTAAGTGTCTCTCCATCCAAATGGTAGCTATAACATGCACTGACCACCAGGGGGCAGACACTCAATGCAGGAGCTGCCATGAGGAGCACTGGCTATTTAAAAATAAATGGCACCCTAGATCAGGTGCCAACACAAGGCTTCCAGACACAGGCCCTGCCACCACACCATAGCAACACCCCATCAAATCGCAGCCAACACTGCCAAGACACCATGGCACAAAATGTGGTCCACAAGCCGAGCCCAGAAATGGTGGTTGTGGGCACCAGGTAATGATATAACATAGAAATGACCAGATTCCTCTCACTAGTAACTAGCCTCCTTGGAGTTTCTTCTGTCCAGGAACCCAACTTGCTTTATAGCCAGGTGTAAACATTTTACACTTTAACCAAATGTTTGTGAAGTATTTCCCTGTGCCTCATCTCATTTGATCCTTACAGAAGTCCTGGAGTAGGTAGATAGGAGACTTGGTAGAATCCTATTTTCTTTTCATTACCAAAATGTGAATAGCAGTATTAAAACATTTCTTCTAATTAATTTCCTTTCAATGTGCACAAATCCATACACCGGGACACTAGTATAGTGATGTGTCAATTATCTACAAAGATATAAAAATTAAAAAATATATGCAACCAACATTCGAGTATCTAAATACATAAACAAAAATGAACAAACTAAGGGGGAAAATGGAGAGCTTTACAATAATAGTGGGAGACTTTAATACACCAATTTTAATAATGGATAGAGCATCCAGACAAAACATCATCAACAACAATATAACTGAAGAGTTAAGCAGCATGTACACCAAGCAACCTAATAAACATATGTAGAACATTCTACCAAATAGTAACAAATACAAATTATTTTTAAAAACACACAAAACATTGCTCAGAATAGACCATATATTAGGTCACAAAACAAGTCTGTACAATTTTAAGATCAAGATAACATCATGTATATTTTTCAATCAAAATTGAATAAAATTAGAAATCAGAGTTGCAGAGAAAAAAGAAAAATCCATAATATGTTGACATTACACAATGCACTCTTGAACAAATACTAGGTTAAAGAAGACATAAAAAGTGAAATTAGAAAATTAAACAAATGAAAATGAAAACACAGCATACTAAACTTATGGGATGCAGCAAAAGCAAGACTAAATGGCAAGATAATAGTGACACATATGGTATTTATATTTTTAAAAAACAAGAATCTTAATTATACCTCAAAAAAATAAAAGCCTAAAGCTAGCAGAAAGAAAAATAAATACATATTAAAGCAGAAGTAAATGAAGCAGTGGCAATAAAAACAATAGAAAGCAACGAGACTAATAGTCTTTTTAAATAATAAAGAAAATGACAAACTAGACTAAGAAAAAAAGAGGACTCAAATACGTCAGAAATGAAAGAGGAGACATTACAATTTATAACAGAATAAAAAAGGAATCATAAGAGTGCACAAATTGATTAACATAGAAGAAATGAATAAATTCATATAAACTACCAAGATGGAATCATTAAAAGATAGAAAATGTGAACAGAGCTATAATTAGTGAGGATATTAAATCAGTAATTAAAAACCTCTCAACAAAATAAAGCCCAAGACCAGATGCTTCCACTGGTGAATTCTTCCAAACATTTAAAGAAGGATTAATGCCAATCCTAAAAATTTTACAAAAAATGAAGTAGGAATACTGCCAGACTCATTCTTTGAGGCCAGTATTACCATAAAACCAAAGTCAGAGAAGACATCAGACCAATATCCCTTATAAATAGTCATGCAAATTCTCAGTCAAATACTAACAAATTTCATTGAACAGCACATTAAAATGATCATATACAATGACTCTAGGACAAAAAGGATGGTGCAACATACTAAAATCAATCAGTAATATACCATAATTAAGAAATAAAAATCACACCATCATCTCAACAGATGCAGAAAAAAACATTAAAAAAAATTGAACATACTTTCAGAATACAAGCAGACATCAGACTATTATAGTTACATCAACATAATGAAGGCTACATATAAAAAGCCCAATTATTTGCAATAAAAAAAAAACCTGAAATTTTTTCTCTAAATCTAGAAACAGGACAAGGTTGCCCATTCTTTACACTAGTGTTCAATACAATACTGAAATTCCTAGCTAGATAAATAAGGCAAGAAAAAAGAAAAGATACCCAAATATGAAAGAAGTAAAATAATATCTAATTGCAGATGATAAGATCTTATGTGTAGCAAATCTAAAAGACTCCACCAAAAACTGTCAGAAATAATAGAACTAATAAATGAAAGAAAAAAAAATCAGTACACTAAATCCAATGTGTTCCCATACACTAACAGCAAACAATATAAAAAGAAAATAAATAATCTCATTTATCATAGCTTTAAAAAGAATGAAATGCTTAGAAATCAACTTAACTAAAGAGGTAAAAGACTTATACACTGGAAACTACAAGTCATTGATAAAATAAATGAAAGAGGGTACAAATAAATAAAAAGACAGTTCATGGACTGAAGATTTAATATTTTTGACATGTCTATACTACCCAAGCAATCTTATAGATTCAGTGCAATCCCTGTTAAAATCCCATTGGCATTATTCAGAAATAGAAAAAAAATCAGCTCTAAAATTCATTTAGAATCACAAATGACCCTAAATAGTCAAAAACAGTTTTGAAAAAGAATAACAGAGCTGGATCCATCATGTTTTGTGATATCAAAACATATTACAATAATTAAAACAGTATGACATTGGCATAAAGAGTGATATATAGAGCAATGGAACAGAATAGAAAAACCAGAAATAAACCCATGCATTACATGGCCAATTGATCTTCAAAAAAGGTGCCAAAAATACACAACAGGAAAATAATAGCCTCTTCAACAAATACAAAGCATGAAAGTCAACTGTCATGTTACACTATACCCAAAAAATCATCTCAAAGTGGATGAAAGACTTAAATATAATATCTGAAAGTTAGAGACTCCTAGAAGAAGACATGGAGAAAAAGCTTCATAACACTGGTCATGACTTTTTCAATATGACCCCAAAAGCATAGGCTACAAGAACAAAAATGGGCAAGTTACATCAAACTACAATAAAAAGCTTCTGCAGAAAAAATAAAATAATAAGTAATAAACAGAATGAAAAAGCAATCTGAGAAATGGGAGAAATGTTTTCAGACCATAATTTGACAAGAGGTTAATATCCAAAATATATAAACAACTACATTGACTCATTAGCAAAAAGAAGAAGAAGAAGAAGAAGAAGAAGAAGAAGAAGAAGAAGAAGAAGAAGAAGGAAGAACAAAAAAGAAAAAACAAATACTTTGATTAAAAAATGGAAAAAAATTTTAAAATAGGTATTTCCAAAAAAGACACACAAATGGCCAATAGGCATATAAAAAGATACTCAGCATCACGAATCTTATATCTCAATAAAACTAAGTGGGAATAAAAGCCGATTTCATAAAAAAGAGACTAGAGCCCCGGTGCACAAAATTCATGCGGGGGGAGGGGGATGTCTCTCAGCCCAACCTGCACCTTCTCCAATCTGGGAAGCCTTGAAGGATGTCCAACTGCCTGTTTAGGCCCGATCCCGGTATCGAGCCTAAACGAGAAGTAGGACATCCCTCTCACAGTCCAGGACAGCTGGCTCCCAACTGCTCGCCTGCCTGCCTTCCTGATTGCCCCTAATGGCTTCTGCCTACCAGCCTGACCACCCTCTAAGCACTCCCCTGCCAGCCTGATTGATGCCTAACTGCTCCCCTGCCAGCCTGATTGCCCCTAACTGCCCTCCCCTAGAAAACTGGTCACCCCTAACTGCCCTCCCCTGCAGGCCTGGTCTCTCCCAACTGCCCTCTCCTGCTGGCCATCTTGTGGCAGCCATCTTGTGTCCACATGGGGGCAGCCATCTTGTGTGTTGGAGTGATGGTCAATTTGAATATTACCCTTTTATTAGATAGGATAGAGGCCTGGTGCATGGGTGGGGGCTGGCTGGTTTACCTTGAAGGGTATCCCAGATCAGGGTGGGGGTTCCCTTGGGGCGTGGGGTGGCCTGGGCAAGGGGACTATGGTGGTTTGCAGACTGAACACCCACCTCAGCGACCCAAGAGAAGGCCCTGGTATCTGGGATTTATTTATCTTCTATAATTGAAACTTTATAGCTGTAAGTAGAGGCCAGGGTCAGCCAGGGCGGGCGGGAAACTTGGCTTCCTCTATTGCTGGGGAAACCCAAGCCTCCTGCTTGCTCCAGCTTGGAGGCTGGCAGCCATCTTGGTTGGGTTAATTTGCATACCTGTTCCTGATTCGCTGCTGGGCGTGGCTTGGTGAAGCAGGGTGATGGTTAATTTGCATGCTACTCTTTTATTAGTGTAGATAAGTATCCACAAGAAAATAGGAATCTAGTGTTGAATTTAGCACTTGAGCCTGACTGACCTGAAGAAGAGAAACATTTGTTTTTCTAAAGACATGGCAGAGAAGTTATCTGTATTTTTGGTTATGTCATTGTGTTGTGGGGATGAAATCCAGAGTCTACAGTCCACCAAGAGTAGATGGCTTTAATTTTGATCCACAATGGACTGAACTACATTAATAAGGAAAAATATGAAGCAACCTAGAGCTCTGATGGACAGTAGTCCTGCTTAAATTCGTTAAGAAAGCCCAGAAAATAGTAAGCCCTAAATTTATGTTAAAACAATACCAGATTTCTAGTGTCCAAAGAAAGATACAGAAAAAAATTACTTGAAGGAACATACCGTCATCTTGGGCCTCAAATTTCTACATATAATATTAGAAAAACAAAGTCTAGTGTAAAATCAAGGGAAAAGCCAGACACATAAGGAAACAAGAAACTATGATCAAAAACCAGGACAGAACATTAGACAATAGAAGCAAATCCACAGGGACTGTAAATGCTGGAATTATCAGACACAGGGTGTAAAACAACTATGCCTAGAATGTAAAAGGAAATAAAATCCAAGCCAGAAATTTTTAAGCAAGGAATTCAACTCTATAATAGGGAACATAACAATTGGGGAAAGTACTAAATTGAATTTATAGAAATGGGAAAGTACAAAATGCAAAATTGAGCATATGGGTTTGTTTTTTAGATATATCTGAAAAGCTATTTGTGAACTAAAAGATGGGTAAGAAGAAACAATTCATATAAATTTGAAAAAAGATGGAAAATAAAGACAATACATAAAAGGTATAATAGAAGAATATCTAACATAATTTTAAATTGGAATCTCAGAGGGACAAGAAAAAGAGAATGTCGCAAAAGCCATCTTGCCCATAACTCATTCCCAAAATGAGTTAATACACATAAAGCCCTGAGGACAATGATAGACATATAAAATACTCAATAAATTCAAGATATTATTTATTCTATCTCATAATACTTCCCTGAAGCTTTAAAATATATATATTTTATTGATTTTTTACAAAGAGGAAGAGAGAGGAATAGAGAGTTAGAAACATCGATGAGAGAGAGTCATCGATCAGCTGCCTCTTGCACACCCCCTACTGGGGATGGGACCGCAACCAAGGTACATGCCCTTGACCTGAATCGAAACTGGGACCTTTCAGTCCGCAGGCTGATGCTCTATCTTTTGAGCCAAACCGGTTTCGGCCCTGATGCTTCTTTGATATCACATTTTCCCATGTTCAACAATACTTTGTTTCAGTATTTCTTAGTCATGTATCATGCCTCAAAATTGTGCAAAAGTTGGAGGAAGTGAAAACATTGGATGCTGTTGAAGTGAAAGGTCATAGGTTTGGGTGGAAAATGAGTTAAACCCAGGAGGTTGATAGATTGGGAGATTAGTACAGATTTGGGAACTAGGAGTCTCTATGAGGTCACAGAATAGCTTTGTATGCGAAGACAGAGTAAAAAGATAAGAGTTTGGAATTATAAAGTAAGATCTCTAAACATAAAACTTAGAGGTTGAAAGTATTAATGATGACCAGTCCCATGGAATAATCATTGTTGTAGTTTGCTGAATAAGAGTGAAGGTAAAATATTCCATTTATATAAAGCCTCATCGACAGGGACATTGATAACCACCCAAGATGAAAGAATAAATATAAGGCAAATGAATAAGCTCTTGATACAAAAGAATAAATTGACACCCATTAGATGATATACTATGATGGGTAACAAGTGTAAACAAAGTGGTAGCTCTGGGGGAAGTGGCAATTGGGGTGTGACAACAATGGGCTGACCAGAAAGAGATAGGAACACAATCTAGGTCTCTAAAGAAGAAAAGTTTGCACATGTAGCTTGGAGAGCCTGAGACACTGAATTATAAAATAGTACCCATGCAGTATGAGAGCTTTCAGGTATTCTATTGGCCCTTTTCTTTCTTTTTCTGCTTCCCTCCACTGATGCCTTCTCCATCAGGCAAAGGAGAGAGAAGGCACACATCAAAAAAGAGTCAAACTCTTTAATAGCCGAGTATCAACATGGGTAGACTGCAGTCCAGTCTGATGGATAAGGGAGCCTACATGAAGCTTAGCCTTTGGTTGGGGAAGGAAAGTTTGGTCTCAAAGTTTTGTAGATGAAGTGCTAGGAGTCCTGAAAGAAAGGGCATTCCAACACCCCTTGTAATGATTCCAGGTACATAGTATGACATCACGGGTATCCTCATCCTCTTTTTCACTCTTTGAGGAGATTTCATGAAAGCCTCAAGGCTTTCCTTAAATGCAGCATTTAGATGAGCAACGGCCAAAGTGCTCATTGTCTACAGTATCACTTGACCATTTCACCTTCTTGACTGGCTTCTCCTTCTGTTGAGTAGTTGAGAGTTTGCCATCCTTTACGTCATTTTCCTTTGTGACTGTGGGCTCTGAAACTGCCTCTGTTACCTTAGGTGTTGACTCTTCCATAGCAGAACTGCAAGGGGAACAAAGAAAGGGAGGCGAAACATCCAAAAAGCCTGGGGAAAATATGGGTCTGAATCCAAATCAGAGGCGGAATCAATATTTAGGATGCTATGTCTGGTTGTTGTTGTTTTTTTGGGTTATCTATCTATCTATCTATCTATCTATCTATTTACTTTGTGTGTGTGTGTGTGTGTGTGTGTGTGTGTGTGTGTATGTTTTGCCTTAGATTCTACAATTTCGAGTCGTGTGTGATCAAAATCAGATTGTAGAATCACAGAACAAAATTTATTTACCAGGGAAAATGAAGAAATGGCAGGGGGGAAAAGTTGGGTCAGTCTGGTTCAATATCCTGTCAAGTTATTTAAAATAGGTGACTATGAAAAAAAATTTAGAATGCTATGTCTGGTTGTTTGGGGGTTTATTTATTTATTTATTTTGTGTGTGTGTGTGTGTGTGTGTGTGTGTGTGTGTGTGTTTTGCCTTAGATTCCACAATTCTGAGTCATGTGTGATCAAAATCAGATTGTAGAATCACAGAACAAAATTTATTTACCAGGAAAAATGAAGAAATGGCAGGGGAGAAAAGCTAGGTAGGTCTGGTTCAATAACCTGTCAAGTTACATTTAAAATAGGTGACTTTATGAAAAAAATTAATTTTAAAAACAATAAAATATGTGACTTTATGAAGAATCTCTTAGGAAAACCAATCAGTGGATCTTCATTTATAGTTTTCTTTGAACAGTAACATACCACACACACACACACACACACACACACACACACACTTCCTCCTACATAAATCACACTCTACTTGAGTGTGGCGGTAGTCTACTATACATGCAGATGAGTGTTAAAGATAAAAATGGAAAATAATTCAGGTGACAGATTATGAAGGGAATTGGCATTTTATGCTGGAGGCCTCATAGAATCATTGGAATTTTACCAGCAAGGAGTATAATTTTTAGGTCTGTGTTTTTGAAAATTTTCACTATAGTAACAACGTGAAAGCAGAAAAATGAGTTTAGTTTTAAGATCAGCAGTCCACTTTGGAGGTCGGTAGTAATAACAGCAAGACTTAAAGTATAAACTAATGTACTAGCCCTGGTGGTAACATAAGGAAGACAGTTGTCACGACTCTTTCTCTGTTAAAAACAAGGAAAAAGATGGCTGCAGTCTAGGGAAGTTTGGTCCCCTTGCTCCCAGTACCAGACCAGACTTGTGGGTAAACTACAGAACATTTGACTTGAAAACCCAGCTGAAATATAGCTGATCTGAAATAATGTGAGCAGGGAGAACGGAGAGGAGACAGAAGACACAGAGTGGGCAAGCCAACTCGCACAGCACAGCACAGTACAGCACGGCTGGGAAAGAGGAGGAAAGATGAGGGAGCCCAGCTGCTGCCCTGTGGAAGCATGGGGCTTTTGCGTCCACCAGGAATCCCCAAAACAAAGCAACAGAGAAGAGAAGGGGAGCCCGTAGTATTGAGAAGTGGGGAACAGTAGTGATTTGGTTCACCTGAGAGACTTACACTGCACTATCTCAGGCAAAAAAAAAAAAAGTGAGTGCTTGAATACACCCCAACAGTGTCTGTAGGAGGGGCCACATACAGAACTCCAGACCAGCAGAGGGTTCTGAGAGGTTCACAGGGCAGTGAATCTGAGAGAGTCTGATTACTCTCTGAAATAACTTTTGGCAAAGAGCAGGATGGGGGCAGACAGAGTGCCCTATGAAAGAGGAGGGGTCCTCCCAACTCACGAAGAGGAGGAACCCCTTCACCCCAGTGGAATGGTTCTGAACTAGAAATATGCACCAGTATAGCTGGTTCTGGCTGGCTGCATGGGGGCGGGAGGAGGGGGAGATTGGATTGGAGGGAGCCTGGGCATAAGCCACACCCAGCAAGAGCGGTGATGCTGAAGATTGGAGAGCTAAGTGGGGAGGTCAATTAATGTTTGACAAAGGAGGCAAGAACATACCATGAAGTAAGGAAAGGCTCTTCAACAAATGGTGTCAGGAAAATTGGACAGGCACAGCAAAAGGATGAAACTAGCCCACCAACTTACACTATAAACGAGAACAAACTCAAAATAGATAAAAAATTAAATGTAAGTCACAAAACCATTAAACTCCTGGAAGAAACCATAGGCAGCAAAATCTCAGACATCTCACATAGCAGAATTTTTGCTGCTACATCTCCTAGGACAAGGGAAACAGAAATACACACACACACACACACACACACACACACACAAATGGGACTAAATCAAACTAATAAACTTCTGCACAGCAAAAGAAACCATCACCAAAATGAAAAGGTAACCCACAGTATGGGAGAACATATTCGCCAATGAGACATCAGAAAAGGGATTAATTTTTTAAAAATATAAAGAATTCATACACCTTAACAAAAGGAAAACAAACAATTCAAGGAGAAAGTGGGCAAAGGACCTGGAAGAACACTCTCCAAAGAAGACATACAGATAGCCAGTAGACATGTGAAAATAAATGCTCGATGTCATTAAGCATCTGAGAGATACAAATTAAGATGACAATGAGTTATCACCTCACACCTGCCAGAATGGCTATCATCAATAAATCAACAAATGTTGGTGATAATGTGGAGAAAAGGAAACCTAGTACACTGATGGTGGGAATGCAGACTGATGCAGCCACTAATGGATATAGCATGGCACCTCAAAAAATTAAAAATGGAACTGCTGTTTAACCTAGCTATCCAACTCCTGGGAATATACCCTAATAATCTTGAAGCACCAATCAGAAAGAATATATGCAACCTTATGTTCATAGCAGTGTTACTTATAATAGCTAAGATCTAGCAACACTCCGAGTGTCCATCAGCAGATGAGTGGATAATAAAGCTGTGGTTCATTTACACAATGAAATACTATGCAGTTGTAAAAAAGAAGTATCTCTTACCCCTTGCATTGTATGGACCTGGAGAAAATTATGCTAAGTGAAATAAGCCAGTCAAAGACAAATATCACTTACATGTGGAATCTAATGAACAAAATAAACTGATGAACAAAATAGATCCAGAGGCATGAAGGCATGGAACATACTGACAGACCTCAGAGGAAAGGGGGCAGGAGGAGATGAACCAAAGAACTTATATGCATATATGCACAACTCACGGATACAGACAATAGTGGTGAAATCCTGGGGTGGAGTGGGAGTCAGGTGGTGGGGGGAATAAGAGGGGAAAATAGGAGACATTTGTAATAATGTCAACAATAAAAAATAAATGTAAAAAAATAAAATCTATATACTGTATATAAAAAGGCAGTGACCGTAATGACTAAAGGATCAACTGAACACTGGAAGTCAGTCCTGCAGTCAGTGCTGGATTGCCATGGTGAGAGAGGCCTGGAAAGAGAAGCAGGGTCTGATCCATAGCCTCCTTGGCAGCTGTTGATCAGCATTTGCCTCTCTCTTTCTCTCTGGGATGGCCATCAGCATGCCTCTCTTTCTCTCAGGGCCTCTATGGGGGCTGCTGATCAGCCCCACCTCTCTTATCAGGCTCAGAGATAGGCCCAGAACCTCTGACTGGCATAGAAACTGACCAATCAGAACCAAATCTGGGTGAATTATGAGGAGCCAATGTCTGCCTAGAAGGTGGAGCTTTTGACACTGGTTGGCATAGAAACCAACCAATCAGAACCAAATCTGGCTGAACTGCAAAGGCAGAACCTAAGGTGGGGGCTGAGGAGGAGTTTCAAGGCAGTTGGGGGTGATATCAGGCCAGCAGGGGAGGTAGTTAGGGGTGATCAGGCAGGCAGGCAGAAGCAGTTAGGAATGGTTGGGCAGGCAGGCAAAGGGTTAGGGGTAATCAGGAAGGTAGGAAGAGGCAGTTAATGGCAATCAGGCAAGCAGACTGGTGAGTGGTTTGGAGCCAGTGGTCCCTGATTTCGAGAGGGATGTCTGATTGGAGAGGGTGCAAGCTGGGCTGAGGGAACTCCCCACGTGCATGAATTTTGTGAACGAGGCCACTAGTCCTATGTAATAAATCCTATCTAATAAAAGAGCAATATGCAAATTGACCATCACTTCAACACATAAGATTGCTGCCCCCATGTGGTCAAAGATGGCCACCCCCATGTGGACACAAGATGGCTGCCACAAGATGGCCACAGGGGAGGGTAGTTGTGGGCCATCAGGCCAGCAGGTGAAGGCAGTTGGGAGGGACCAGGCTTGCAAGGGAGGGCAGTTGGAGGTGATCAGGCCAGCAGAAGAGGGCAGTTGGGGACAACCAGGCCTGCAGGGGTGGGCAGTTAGGAGCAATCAGGCTGGCAGGGGAGCAGTTAGGTGTTGATCAGGCTGGCAGGGGAGTGGTTAGAGGGTGATCAGGCTGGCAGGCAGAAATGGTTAGGGGCAATCAGCCAGGCAGGCAGGCAGGCAGGCAGGCAGGCGAGTGGTTAGGAGCAAGCAGTCCTGGATTATGAGAGGGCAGCAGGCTGAGGTTAGGGACACTCCCCCTGGTGCACAGATTTTGTGCACTGGGCCTCTAGTCATCAAAATAAAAGGCTAAGATACAAATGGTTGTCATGCCACGAAGCTGTAATGCTGTAACACTGTGATGCCTTAAGGACTGATCAGTAGGGACTTGAGGCTGTGTGGCGCTGGGCTGAGGCCAGGGGACCTGAGACCATCCTACCCATTTTGACACTGGGATCATGGGACCAGAGGCCATGCCCCCCCCCAAAGCCATGCCCCCTACCCTGGTGCTGGGGCCCGGGGACCTAAGGCCACACCCCCTGAGGCTGCATTCCCTACCCCAGTGCCAAGGCAGGGGGACCTGAGGCCATGCCTCTCCTGAGGCCACACCCCTTGAGGCTGAGTGGGGTTTGATAGGAGTGGGGCCAGCTGGGTCTTGGTATCGCCTAATGAGAGTGGGGCCAACTGGACACTTCTATTACAGAGAAAGGGCAAATAGCAATATTAAAATATTTCCTATAATTAATTCCCGTTTAATGTGCACAAATTTTGTGCACTGTGCCACTAGTAAAAGTATAGAAAACCTTTGATATTATGGTGGTCATGAGTGAGAAGGTAAGCAGAATTAAATCCCACATGGTCAGGGAAGAAGCCTGAACAAGGGAGTTTAACAGAGAACAAACCAATAGCCCAGAAGACAGTTATACCTATAGATGGCCTCTTTTACACACATACCCCTGTGATGGCAGACTCCATGTGGTCTTTCTGGTCTTATTTGAGTCCTCCATCCTTAGGAGACCTGCCTTGCTGTTGCCTTTTATTATGCCTGTCTCCATGACACCAGGGAGTCACAAAGGAGGGTGTGTTTCCATCTCCTAGGAGACCTGACTGAGTAGTAAGTGGACTTGAAAAATACTGCTCCCCACAGCTCCTTGTCTATTGAGGAATCCAGATATCTAATTAACTAATATTGGAGCTAGGAGTTCGAAATTCTTATCAGTGTGTGGCTGGCTAGAGAATTTCCTTTCCACTTTGGATGTGCCTACTAGATTTGTTGTTATCAAATTTTGATGTACATTAGAATCCCTTAAGAAACTTGCTTAAAATACAGATCCTGGAATCCAACCCAAGAAGACAAAAAAGGAGGAGGAAGGGAAGGAGAAAGAGAAAGATAGAAATGGGTATAAAAATGGTAATAAATAAGTACCTTTTAACAATAACCTTCCATGGAAATGGATGAAATGCTCCAAAAGACATAGGGTAGCTGAATGGATAAGAAAACATAACCCATATATATAGCTGCCTACAAGTTACCCACCTCATGACAAAAAATTCACATAAGCGTAAATTGAAAGGATGGAAAAAATATTCCATGCAAATGAGTAAAAGGCTGCGGTGGCAATACTTGCATCCGAAAAAAAAATAGACTTCAAAATAAAGGCCATAACAAGAGACAAAGAAAGTCACTGCATAATATTAAATGAATCAGTCCAATAAGAGGAAATAACCCTTATAAACATATATACACCAAATATAGGAGCATCTAAATATATAAAGAAAACTCTTGGTGGAGTTGAAGGGAGAGATTAACAGCAATATAGTCATAGTAGGTGTCTTTAATAATCCACTATTATCACTTGTAAGATATTCCAAACAAAAAAATCAACAAGGCAACAGTGACCTTAAGTGATACATTAGATCAAATGGACTTAATAAAAATGTACAGAACATTTCATACAAAAGCTGCACAATATACATTCTTCTCAAGTGCACATGAAATATTCCTAAAGATAGACCACATGTTATGACACAAAATATGTCAACAAATTCAAGAAGATTTACATTATATCAAGCATCTTGAATCACAATGGCATGAAACTAGAAATAAACTAAAAAAAAACAAAAAAAAAACAAAAAACCACAAAACAAGCCTCCAAAAACATTCAAACACATGGAAACTAAATATCATATTATTTAACAATGAATGGGTAACCAAATAAGATCAAGGAAGCAATAAAAAATTACCCGAAAACAAATAAAAAGAACACAAACAATTGAAAATGTATGGTAAAGAGCAAAAGCAGTCCTGAGAGGGAAGTTCATAGCATTACAAGCCTACTTCAAGAAGCAAGAAGCATCTCATATAAATAATCTAACCATACACCTCAAAGAACCGGAAAAAGAACAATAAACAAAACCCAGAGTAAATAGAAGGAAGGAAATAATAAAGATCATAGGGGAAATCAATGACATAGAGACTAAAACAAAAAACAAAAAAAAACCCACAATACAAAAGACTAATGAAACCAACAGCTGGTTCTTTGAAAAGATAAACAAGATTTATGAACCTTTAATCAGATGAAACAAGAAAAAAAGAGACGATCCAAATCAATAAAATCAGAAAAGAAAGAGGAGTGGTAACAACTGGCTGCACAGAAGTACAAAGGGTTGTAAGAAAATACTATGAACAACTATACGCCAACAAATTGGACAACCTGGGTGAAGTGGACAACTTCCTGGAAACATACAAAGACTTAATTGTAATTCCCAAAATCATAAAAATTATAGTCAGTAAAATCTCAGACATCTTTCATAGCAAAATGTTAACGATAAATTTCCCAGGGCAAGGGAAATAAAGGGAAAAATAAACAAATGAGACTACATCAAACTAAAAAGCTTCTGCTAAACAAAAGAAACTATCAACAAAATGAAAAGGGATCTCACCATATTTGCCAATGATACATAAGATAAGGGGTTAACTTTTAAAATACTGTATATAAAGAATTTATACAACTCAACACCAGGAAGACAAACAATTCAATTAGAAAATGGGCAAAGGACCTGAATAGACACTTCTCCAAAGAGGACATACAGATAGTCAATAGACATATAAAAAATCCTCAAAGTCACTAATCACCGGAGAGATGCAAATTAGAACCACAATGAGATATCACTTCACCACCTGTCGGAATGGCTACCATCAACAAAACAACAATCAACAAGTGCTGGCGAGGATGTGGAGAAAAGGGAACCCTAGTACACTGTTGGTGGGAATGCAGACTGGTACCCCCCCCCCCCACCTACATATGGCTCTGTGATTAATAGACATTGAGTCAATGTCTACTACAAAATGCTGGGGTAGTAGACATCTATGTAGTGTTTGCTACATGTATAGTAAATATAAAGGACATTGATGCTGTCTTGGATATTCTTTTCTATTACAGCTTCATGGTAAGAGATAGCCTTGTTAGGAACTAAACATAAGGCTAAAAAGTCCACAAGCACACATAGACTGGCTATACATTCTTCCAATGGGACTACTGGGCAGGGTGCACAATTATCACATTCAGACCAGTAATTTTAGCTCAAGTCAGCTAGGATGACAGCTCCCCCAGGTGTCAGTCATCATGAGGAGTTTCCCTTATTACGCAGTACAGCAAAACAAGGAAATTGATTAACTCAATATGACAAGGCAATGAAAGAGAGTTCTGGACATCCAACAATCTTTCTCCTTTCTTTCTTTCTTTTTTTTTTTTTTAAATATATTTTATTGATTTTTTACAGAGAGGAAAGTAGAGGGACAGAGAGCTAGAAACATCGATGAGAGAGAAACATCGACCAGCTGCCTCCTGCTCACCCCCTATTGGGGATGTGCCCGCAACCAAGGTACATGCCCTTGACTGGAATCGAACCCGGGACCTTTCAGCCTGCAGACCAACACTCTATCCACTGAGCCAAACCAGTTTTGGCTCTTTCTCCTTTCTTAATGATCACTGTAACTGTCCCGTAAAAACTTTTGCTTCAGAAGTAGAGTGCCAGCCCAATGACCAAAAACCATAGATGTGGTATAGTTCTTGTGTTCTCCCAGACTGACTTTGCTACACAGCAACATGTAATGCCATTATACATGCTCAGCTTATTGAACTCACCTGGACTTTATTAATAGATATATGGTTCAGTTAACATGTAGAAAATGATGACAGTGTTGTGCATTATAACGATTTCTGAGGTATAACAACTGTTTCAAAGGAAGACAGGAAGACTGAAACTTGTGGACAATGGGATCTCAAAAGCCATAAATGGCAGGATGTGGGGATGTGGTTGAGAAAATGATGCCTAAGGCCAAGACAAAAGATAAGAGAGCATATGATAAATATGTCTAACCTTAAAAACTTTGCAGTTTGGAAAAGTCACAGTGTAGGGTGAGTGAAAACTGTTGGTCGAGATAGTCCCTCGGTGGTCAATATTTAAAGGGCCATGCCTCAAAAAACAAACAAACAAACAAACAAACAAAACAAACCCAAAAACCACAAAACAAACCTCCAAAAACATTCAAACACATGGAAACTAAATATCATATTATTTAACATTGAATGGGTAACCAAATCAGTTCAAGGAAGCAATAAAAGCAAGGTTTTTAGATGTAGTGAAACTGCAAAAAATGCTTTCTAAAGAAACATCAAAGTCCTTCTTAAAGGACTTTGGGACTATTATCAAATGGGCTTGTTATGAAATTCTTCCTGCATCACTTTAATTACCAGGAAGGAAGGTACATATGTTAGAACTATTCAAAACTCACCAATCTTCCCAATAACGCTATCTATACTGATTTCCACCCTACCCCCAGCCCCGTTTGATTCAGGATGGAATCAAGGATCTCTTGTTGCGTTTAGTTGTCGTGATTCTTTAGCATCTTTTAATTTGTAGCAGTTTCCAAGCCTGTTGTTTTCTTGTGCTTTGACTTGGTCTTTCCTGATATATTGATAGCACCATAATAATATTGATATTTTACAGCAAGCATGTCAAACTCGCGGCCTGGGGGCTGCATGAGACCCACAACGAATATTTGTGGGGCCCAGCCAATATAACGATATGTAAGAAACGTTTTAATAAAAATTTCATAACTTAATTTTTACAATATCCTGTTATACATAATTATTAATAACAAACTACAATGTTCGCTAAAGACTGATGACTATAATCGTGGTGCATTCATTTCCCTTACGCACCTTAGGCGCAGGCGCACCATTTCTCTCCACTAATACCAGCAGCGAATATTTTAACAGCCCTTTGCCACCTCATTAGTCTTGGACTGACTTGTTTGGTGTGTGCAACAGGAAATATTTCGCTTTCCGAGAACAATAAAAATAGGTTTATTTGCATTACGTTTATTAATTTGTGCAGTTATTCAGTGTCGGTAAGTTAATGTTCAAGAAAAAAATATTAATTTTATTAAACTGTTCTATTATTTTATGTAAATGATGACTCATGTATTTCAGCTCTTTGTATTCAGCATGTCTCTATCGAAATAAACCTATGTTTCTATGAAAATGGAAGCTTTCGTTTTTTTGTGGCCCACATAAACTTCAACCTTGGTTATTTGGCCCGTGTTAGCCTTTGAGTTTGACATGCTTGTTTTACAGGATTATGGTTCCTTATGGACAAAAAAATTCTAAATAACAAAAAAGGATATTAAAAAGATTAAAAATGGATGCCACTTTTTGCAAAACTAGATATGGTTTGTTATACGTTGCAATTACATTCAAGAATAACTCTCAAAGCTTAAGCCTTGTTTTTCCAAAATTAGGTCTTCCAATCTAAAAGAAATCTATCCTTGCTTTCAGGAAACTCTTACTATGGGGATTTCTGAGTATGTGTATACAAAGAATTATGTCTGTGTGCTGTGATTGGGTAGAGATATTTAATTGGGATTATGCGTTTGCTAATATGCACATCTGTAAATATCTAGAGGAAATGTACATATGTATGCACCTACATATATTTGTGCATGCATATACAGGACTTCTGTAGCCATATAAGTTTCCAGTAAGGTAAGGCATTTCTGTGTGAATATGTGTGCATGCAAAAATGTGAGGAATGTGTTAAGAATGGAAAACCACTCTAGCTGGGAATTGAGGGGCGGAGCTAGAGAGCTAGGGAGGGTGGAGGTGGGGAGGGAAAGAAGAAAGGAGCACCAACAGGTCACACAGGTACTGATTCTGGAAGTGGGGAGAAGTCTGGGCTCTTTTCCTAGGCTGGAAAGGCTGTCTGTGCAGTGAATAGCAGGACAGGGCGCCCCTTTACTGACCTCAAACTAAGGATATTCTCATGCGAGAAGGGGGCGGAGACTGCTGCAGCGGTAGCGGCTGGTGGGATCCCAATGAGGCAGAGGGGCCTCTGCCGCCGACCTGAGGCTGAGGGTCCTCAGGCACCGCACTGGAGACGCAGCCGCCATCCTCCCGGCCCGCCCCGCCGCCCCCCTGGACGCGCTCCGGGCGCACCTACCCTCTCCAAGCAGCGCTTGCAAGCTCGGGGGGCGCGCCGCCCGCTCTTTCTCCCTCCACGCGGGCTCCCGCGAAGGCAGCAGCGAGGTGTCCGGTCTGGGCACGTGAGGCCCGCTCTCCGGAGGTGGACGCCGGGCAGGCAAGGCTGCTGGTGGGTACCAGCTGGAAAGAGAGCGGTGCGCTCCTGCGGGAGATGGAGGGGGAAGATGGAGGGGGGAGAGGGGCAGGGGGCGAGGCTGGCTAGCGCTGAGGCTGGGGTGCTGGGGCTGCAGGACAGTGAGCGCCCGCCCTGGGTCCGAGCTGGCGAGGGGAGGCGCTCTGCGGGGGATTTCGAGGGGACGCCAGGGCCAGCGGTGCAGGCAGGGGGGTGCAGGCTGGGGCTTGGAAGTCTAAAGCAGCCTACCCCCGCTGCGGAGTTCCTACCCCAGCCCGCACCACCCGCTGCCCTTCCCAGGCAGCGCAGCCTGCAGGCGCCCTGGACAGAGCAGCTTGCAGGCTGCAGCCAGGACTTGCAGCGCTGGCTACAGCTCGCTCATGGGGGAATGTAGTTGCAGCGCGGGGTACAAAGAGACCTCGCTGCCTTCGGAGCAGCACCTTGGGGCATCTGAGTGTCTGTCTCCCACATTCTCCCTCTTCTCTCCCCGCTCGCGCTGGCTGCAGGCATGAAGACCTCAGGCGTGCAGGAAGCCGAAGGGCAGCCAGCCAAGGCCCCCGCGGGACGGGCCGCTGGGGCCGCAAACACCATGAAGAAGAAAGGCTGCCCAAAGAAGCAGAGGGGCAGACCCTCGTCCCAGCCCCGCAGGAGCCTTGTGGGCTGCAGGATCTCCCACGGGTGGAAGGAAGGCGACGAGCCCATCACCCAGTGGAAAGGGACCGTCCTAGACCAGGTGCCCATCAACCCCGCTCTGTACCTGGTCAAATACGATGGCATTGACTGTGTCTATGGACTGGAACTGCACAGGGATGAGAGAGTCTTGTCTCTTAAGGTTCTCTCAGACAGGGTGGCATCCTCTCAAGACACGGATGCAAACCTGGCCAGCTCCATCATTGGCAAAGCGGTGGAGCATCTGTTTGAGGGCGAGCACGGGGCCAAGGATGAGTGGAGAGGGATGGTGTTGGCCCAAGCGCCCATCATGAAAGCGTGGTTCTACATCACCTATGAGAAAGATCCCGTCCTGTACATGTACCAGCTTCTGGATGACTACAAGGAAGGAGACCTCCGCATCATGCCAGATCCCAGCGAGCCCCCTCCAGCCGAGAGGGATCCCGGGGTTGTGGATGGCCTGATAGGCAAGCACGTGGAATATACCAAAGAAGATGGCTCCAAACGCATCGGCATGGTGATTCACCAAGTGGAGGCCAAACCCTCAGTGTACTTCATCAAGTTTGAGGATGATTTCCATATCTATGTCTACGATTTGGTGAAAAAGTTCTAACTGTTAGTGTAGAGTTGGCCACATTTGTGAAGACGAATGTCTAGGTTGTGGCTATGCAAAATAATGTTGTTTTTGGGTGTGTTGGAATTTAAGGGTCCCATTGATTTAGCATCTTTGCCAGCATAACTGTTGTTTGTTCTGAAGAATACAAATGTGTGTGGACATGCCATGTGTGGAAGGACTTTATCATGTGGAGGAGACTGGGGGTGTTTGGTGGATGGGGCATGAAAGGAAGGGGCAGCTGTAAATTCGGGCTGTGAATAAAGTTCAGCTAGCATCATCATCAGTCATCTAAAAATGGCATAGGACTTAGCTGGCCTGCTCTGGGAAGGAGGGAGGAGAAGGGACCAGAGCTGGGCTGTGGGGGAGGGCAGAGGGAGGTTGCTGCTGAGGAAGCAGTGGGGAGGGGCCAGAACTGGAGGGGCTTCCTGGGGGGAGGCTGTGTGAGGAGGGGGAGGCCTCAGCTGGGAGGAGATGAGAATAACAGAGGGAGAGGGAGATCTTGGGGCTTAGAGGAAAGCAGACTGAAGAACTGGAGTGGAGAGGGCACAGAGAATCTCAGGAGAGGTCCAGAGCCAGGGGAGAAAGACAAAGCTGGCAGAGATTAGGGGAGTGGCTACAGGATACTCTAAGGTGGGACTAGGCCTGTGAGGACCAAAGGGCCAGGGACACTGAAGAAGGAGGAATCCTAAGAAGAAAGCCTGCCCCAGGGAGAGATCCTACAGACAAAGAGGTGTGGGGAGTGGGCTGAGGGGAGAGGGGAGAGGAGAGGCCCAGGAAAAACTTGCACTTCTGACAGGTCCACATTTCTGTCCCTGGCTCTGGGCCTAGAGGATGTGGCAAAGGAGAGAAGCCAGGTAGGTGGCCTGCGGGTTCCCTAGAAGGTATTTTGACAGGGAGGACTCAAGAGTTAAGCAGGAGCCAGGTTTACACTTAAAGATTCATTTCAGGGACTTCATGGACTGGAACTTCACAGAGATGGGAGAGTCTTGTCTGCAAAGCAGGACCCCGGACCCTGGGCCTAAACACACTCACATTGTGCATTCAGCCTCATTGCTCAGAGGACCCAAGTGCAACAGATCTTGTACCTGAAGGTCTTGGTTCTTTTACCCTACACTGCCTAAACCACATGTGTCAAACACAAGGCCCGCGGGCCAAATTCGTCCCGCCAGGCCTTGCAATGTGGCCCGCACCGCGCTGTCATCACTGCACTCCGCTGCGTTTCCATCACAATGACAGTTTATGACTGTTCAGTAAACCATTCGGCCCGCGATTTAGGCTGGATTTTAGATTTTGGCCCCTTCTCTGATTGAGTTCGACACCCCTAGCCTAAACAATTCCTGTGGGAATGGGTCGGTGGGGCTCTCAGATCTTAAGAGCTGTGCCATGTCGCATCTGGAAAGTATTTTATGCACAAAAATGGAACCTTGCAGAACCCAGCAGCATTAGTCCCCTCATTGTTCTTTCTCTGGCGGGATTGAACCTTGCTTCCCTTCAGAGGAGGGACATCAGAGGATTGCGCCTACTGTCATACATGACAGTCCATACTTCTCACAGTTGGCTTCAGTCCATGCCTCTCACAGTTGTTGCCAGCCAGTGCTGCACCAAACAGGTCTGCTGTCCCCAGAAGCCCCATCTGTTGGCTGTATCCCAACAGGTCTGCTGCTCTTAAGGAAGTCCAGGCACATGGGGAGCAGTGATGGGAGTGTGTGCAGCTGTGTTTCCAGGTGAGATAGAGGGCCTGGGGAATTCAGGCTGGGATGTGTGGCTTGGTGTAACTGACTCCTTTGGCTCCGTATTGCCACATGGAGGTGTAGTGGTTGTGTGTGTGAGGCTGCAGTAACCCCAGTAAAGTCCCTCAGACATAGGGTGTTTTGACACATGGGCCCCTCTCTTCCTCTCCTCCTGCCCTTTCCCCTTTGCTGCCACGGAAGGTCCCCTCAAAGCCCTCTCTCTGGTTTACTCATCCCACAGTTCACCAAAATATACCCCTGCCTTAATGATAGAGTTCTGGTCACTCCCTACTCCCCAGCTTCAACTAACTCCATGTGTAGCAGTGGGAGGATGGGGGAGGAAGCTTCCAAGAGTTAAACAATTTGTAACTTATCTTCCTTCTCCACCCTACATTACCTGAAGTTGTTTGTTTCAAAATTGATACAAACAACCCCACCTCATCATAGCAGGGGTTAATTTTCTTTCATATATCACACAATTTTAGTCCGACAAACACCTTAGGGATACTCATGAGCTAATTTCAGCCAGCTGTCATGTTTTACTTGACCTTACTGTTTTTTGTTTTCTAATTAACATAGTTTTCTATGCTTTTATAACTACTTGGACATTTGGGAAATTTCTTATTTCTGGTCCACCTGTAAAAAAACAAAAGGAAACTGAGGGTTATGGTCCATATTTCAACAAGGATACAGCGGCTGAGTCTGAGGAAGCCCATTATAGACTCAGATGCTCTCAAGTCAGCCAAACTCCCAGCTGGCCTGCTTTACTCTAATGAATAAAATGCCCAGTTGTGCTTTGAAGTCATTAGTGTGTGTAGCTTTGAGGCAAAACCCAGGGAAAACTGACTAGCTCCCTTTTTGGCTTACTTTGACCCCATTTTTTGTCTGTTTTAGCTTCATCGCACCTATAGTAACTACAGGTAGCTCTGTGCTGCTAGTCAGTCTTCTAGGCACAGACGATGTGGTAATGATCAAAAGAATCCTACCGTCTTGGAACTTTCATTTTAATGTGCCAGATATTAGCCAAGATACAATAAATAAATAGGTAGTATTTTCAAAGTGTTAAATGTTGAGGAAAATAAGGAGGAATGGGTAATGAAAATTCCAGACAGGGGTCTGACATTGATTGGATGGGAAAGCCAGGGAGAGCGTCCCTGAGAACGTGGCTTTTGAGTAAAGACCTAAAGGCAGTGAGAGGACTGGCCCTGTGCACATCTGAGGAAGGAGAATTCCAGGTACAGGGATAGCAAGTGCTGAACTCCCAGAACACATGTGGCCTGCCATGTTCTAGAGACACTGAGGATACAGCATGGCTGGAGCTGGAGCGACTGAAGTAGTGAATATTAAGAAGTGAGTTCAGATAAATGCCAACTAAACAGAACCAAAAGTGCAAACAAGTGCTGAGGATCTGGGAGAAGCAGATAGCTTAGAGCCTTGGAAGTGCTAGAATGAATTTGGCTCTTACCCTGAGTGTGATGAGAAGCTATTTCTTTTTAGCAGAGGTATGATGTGATTTGTCTCATATTTTATCGGGTTCACTCTGGAAAGGAGCCTATGTTAGATAAAAGGATGGAAAAGGGGAGATCAATTTGGGATTATCCAGTATTCTAGGTAACAGATAACAGTGGTTTAAACCAGTCCGGTGACAGTGGGTGTGATAAGAATTGCCTGGATTCTGGCTGTATTTTGAAGCATAGCTCCATAATTTGACCTTAGACTAGAGATCTGGTGGAAGAGAAATATAGCGGGTGTCAATGACAACTGTACATTTTCTATCGATAATATACTTGAACCACACAACCTCCCCCACATAAAAGCTGAAGGATTTGGATTCTTACTGCTTTTGTTTGGGTGTAGAATGTTGATGAAGTGACCTATCAGAGCATGAAAAATGGACCCCCCCAAAAAACCCAATTGTGTAAATTGTTGCTGTAATGTTTACCCCCTTGGAATGTTCCTTACCTTTCTATTCAAAACAGGTCAGAATTCAAGGGTGCTATCATTGCAATAGGGAGCAGGTACCCCAAACAGTACCTGTCATGGATTAAAACAGTTAGTACAGAACTTAAAATTATTGGGTGTTCAAAGGAGGCAGAATTCAGACAGGCCTGAACTTACACTGTGTCTGGGTAAAGGACAGATGCCTATACTCATGTGGAATTTTTCAAAATGCATTTTCCAGATCACAACCCATTTTCCATTCCCAGGGTCAAGTCATATTGTCCTTTCTAAGTATAACTGAGTTAAAGTGGAGTGAGTATGAGATGAATGATTAGTTATTAGTGGTGGGATTACACAGTCAATGAGTCTTTGTTTGTGCATGCATTACTATTAAAGGAATATGGTCAGGGTCTCTCAACACTTTCCTCAAGGTCATTATTGGAGACAATTGCAAAGGGCAACTTTGGAATGCCAAAAATTTCCTTCCCTTTCTTAGAGATAGTAACCATTTTCCTGTTTTTTGTTTGTTTGTTTGTTGGTTGGTTGGTTGGTTGTTTTTTTCGTACGGAAGTGGCACTAGGTCTTGCCATACTTGAAATGGATATACCTTCTCTTCCAGATTGAAATTGTGCCACAGCTCAACATATAGTTCAATTGAGGTTTCAGAGGACTAATAAATAAAACCCCTTTTCTCTGCAAGTTTTGTAACCATCTGAGAGACAGGCACAATAATCACAAAAATAGAGTTCCAGATATCTCCTTTGTATTCAGAAAAGCCGGATTGGGAGGACATCCTTTGCTATGAAACCCCAAGGACTTCCTCACACTTCACACAGTCACAGGCAGAGCTAGATAACTGCAGGCCTCCTAGACAGGGACAGATGTCCGTGTCCCCCAAGTCCTATTCTCTGTCTGAGGATAAATTAGATTGCATCTTAAGAGAGATAAATTCAAGAGACAACTCAGAAGGTATCGCACATATTTATTTAACTTCTCTCAAACCAATTAAATAATTGGTAGGAATGAAGGCAAGGGAATGAGAGTCCTACTTGACAACTACTACACATAGTACTTGGTAAGAAAAACAAAGTGAAATCTCTTTAAAAAATATTTTTTATTAAGGTACATAAATGAACGTACAACATTATATTCATTTCATGTTTCTACAACATGACTTGTATATATTGTGAAATAATTTCCATAAGTCTAGCTAAAATCCATCACCATACATAGGTCCATTTCCCCCCCCTTGTGATGAGAACTGTAAAGACCTACTCTTTTAGAAACTTTCAAATATGTATTGCAGTATTACTAACTATAGTCACCATGTGTACATTATATCCTCATAACTTATTTATCTTATAACTGGAAGTTTGTACATTTTTACTCCCTTCACTCATTTCACCCACCACTTTTTTATTTTATTTTATTGATTTTTTTTTACAGAGAGGAAGAGAGAGGGATAGATAACTAGAAACATCAATCGACTGCCTCCTGCACCCCCCCCCCCCCAACTGAGGATGTGCCCACAACCAAAGTACATGCCCTTGACCGGAATCGAAACTGGGACCCGTCAGTCCACAGGCAGATGCTCTATCCACTGAGCCAAACCAGTCAGGCAGATTTCCTTTTTAATGTATGGTTGGGCTTTAAAGATTATGCGTAAAATCCCTAGAGAACTGAAAATAAAAGCAGTAAGCACATGACCTGACGCTTTCATAGCGTGGAGAGAGAAGGGTGTTTTCTCAAAAACTAAAAGACTTAGAAAATAAAATAAGGTCTTAAGTGTGATTACATTGGGTATTGGGAATTAAGCTCTCGTTGCCCTTTCAATTCTCCACATAATAGTAGTAGCACTCTTTTAAAAATATAAATACAATTATATTACCCTCCTACTTAAAACTCCACAAAGCGATTCTATTACAGTTGATATAACACCCAATCTTCTTGCTTTACTCTGCAAGCCCTAGATCATGTACTCTCAACTAGCATGATATTGCCCACAAGGGGGAGAAAATTGATCCTTGTGTGGGAGGTAAAAAAAAAAAATCTTAGCTATTACAGTGGTTTGTGGCCCTTCAAAGCTCAACCATACCTGATAAAATCTTATTCCTCAGAATTTAATTGCTCTCTTTAGGTTTGCATGGATAATCACAAGAACAACAGTGACACTGAGTTCATGGAAGATAAACAAAATGAATGCAAGATTAGTGCTACAAAACCATGGCAAATAGATGGCTGTGATTGGAGGACATTCAAGCCATTGCTCATTCCTGAAGTCATAACATGAAAAGTGGCCTGTGTGTGTGTGTACCTATTGGCTGGCATTGATCGCATTTATAGTTTGTCTCCCAGACCCTTGTGTGTGACTTAGGCTTTGAGAATTAAAGTGAAAATGATATATATTTAATTATTCAACCCATTAGTTATTATGTCAAGTGGTGAAAAGACAAAATGTCAGTGATTTATGAATGAATATCTAGCAGCTAGATAAAACTTTTCTCTTAATAAAGCAAAAATTAAAAGTCAAGTTCACTAAAAATAGCTTTTTAAAAAATCAATTATTTCAAATGTTTTGCTTTTCTGGAAATACAGATTCTGGATTATTTTTGGAAATTTGATTATCTGATATGTATATATTGAATAAATTGCTAATTTTCATATATACATTGCATACATTAGAATTTATGTAAATTCCATTAAGTCATTCAACAAATAGTTAAATTAGATATTAATATTTTCCCAATTTTTAATTTCATCTCTATTTTCAAATTTACTTATTTCTAACCCTACATAAAACCTCCTATTTTTATATATGTAATCTTATGTATTAAGCACAGATACACATACATTTACTAAACACTTTGCCATTTTAGATTATATTACAGGTAATAGAAAATGTACAAACTTACAGTTATAAGATAAATAAGCCAAACTCAAGTTGCCTTAACTGTAACAAAATGTCACATCTCATAAATTGAAATCAAAAGTAAGACTCTAGGGATGATATGATCAGCAGCCAAATGAAATAATCAAAAGGCTCATACTATTCCTATTCCCTCCTCTGCTATCTTCCTTGTGCTGGTTTTGCCCACAGGCTGGTTATAGAGGTGTCAAGAGTCATATGCATGCATAGAATTGTCCTAAAAAAGAAAAGAAAACATAATTTCCTGTCTCTTTGAAGAGTAAAAAAAAATAATAATAATAATTAGTTTTTTGGTCAGAAGTCCCCCAGCCAATAAATTTATGTTTCATTGTTCAGATCATATCCTATGACAAATATCAAACCAATCATTTACAGGGGGCACGGTATTGCCATGGTTAACTTAGAGAAACCTTTCAGAGGGGCTATATATTGGGAAGTCAATGGCCCTGACCACCTACAGGTACAAAACATGTCATTAGTATAACACGCTTCCTCTTTTTCTTAGTGTGACTTTGATGTCTTCTCAATGCTGCTTTCTTCCTCGGTCTCCAGATGATGGTAAGGTGAACAGAGCAGTTTGATTCTCACATCTTCTCAGGTTCACTCACGACCAGTGAAAAAGATAACCTATCTTATATGCAGGAGCTTGTGCAAAATATCATCATACCTATTTGGCTCTGATTAGTTTGGGTACCTAGTGCTAAAATAATCATTGTAATAGTATTTCAATGCTCTGCAAGGTTACACTTAGGTTTCTCACAAAAGGGAAATGGGGGACGCAATTACCAGAAGTGTAATTAGATGCTAGGCTGCAATGCCAAATAATGTCACAATTCAACACATTTTGCTGCTCTCTATGAAGCCCTCTTGCCATATAGGCCACTGAAAAATGTCTCTACAAAAAAAGGTGTGCTTTCATCAATTGCTGACAGAATGTGAATTATTACTACCGTATTTGGGAAATGCTCTTGCAAAAATAACTGCTATTTTAAATGTTCAGCCAATAGATTATTTTTTGAACTTGAAATAAATCGGAAAGACAAAAATGTGTGCCTGTTTGCTCTCTTCTTTTTAAAAAATATATTTGTGAGAGTCACTCATGTTGTTGCATGTACTTGTAATTTTCTCATTCTTGCTTCTATATGATATGCCATTGTATGAATATACTATAAAATACCCACTCTACTGTTGACAAAAATTTAGGTGGTTTCCAGTTTAGAGCTATTACAAATAGCTGAATACATATATTTTGTAACAAAACTAGAGGCTCAGTGTGTAGAATTCATGCACAGGGTGAGGGGGTGTCCCCTAGCCTGACCTGCACCCTCTCACAATCTGGAACCCCTTGGGTAGGGTCCCTAGGCATGGCTGATGATTAGCGCCTATTGGGCTTTCCTTCTCCTGGCTGCCAACAGCTGGCCCTACCCCTGATGCTGCCACTGCTTGCCATCTGTGCAGTGCTGCCCACCACTGGTCGCCTCCCTCTGCAGGTGACAGGTGTGGGTGCAATCGTTTGGCTGGCCTGGGCCTCCCTCTGTGGGGTGATCTCTGGCCAGCCCGCTCACCCACCACAGGGTCTCTGGCTGATGGACTGGGCCTCCCTTTGTGGGGCAATCCATCATGGGCCTCCTCCCTCTTGGGGCCATCGCAGAGCCCCCCCCCCCCCCCAGTCCATGGCCCCACAGAGGTTGGTCTGGGTCTCCCTCTGTGGAGCAATCGTGGGGTGATGACAAGGCACCCACGTCAATAGCATGGCACCCGCCTTGGCTGGCCTGGCACCAGTGCGTGTCATAGTATAGTCATCCTGAATGTTGTCTGGACTGTCATTATGCTGTTCGGTCAATTCGCATATTACACTTTTATTATTATAGATATAGGTGTATAGATAGGAGACTAAGGAATTCAAAACAGCTTTCTCATTAAAGAAATAATAAAAGCTGGATAAAACAGTTAAAAATACATCTTCTCAAAGGCATCTGCAAACCAAGAAGATAGGAAATAATTACTCAGCCAGGATATGAAGGAGAACAGGTCCAAGAGATAAACAGTAAATGTGTTGGATGTTTTCTCTCCTGCGGAAGTTTACCTATTCAGCAGGGGATCACTGGAAAGGCTTAGAAGCTCAGAAGAGCTTATGAATTCCCCTTGAAACTAAGGCTACAGAAATTGGAGTCAAGAGCTCTGTTGAAACTCCAAAGGTGATAATATCCCAGGAATAAGAGTTAACCAGAACGAAATGAGCCCTCACATGAATTAGTATATATCTGAAAATTGCTTTCCACCCCCAAAATTGTATGAACTTTCATTTGCAGTAGCACTGGATGAGGAATTCATTCCTCATGCTCAATGACATTAATATTTTAATGTTCTTTCATACTTTGTTGAATCAATTTTTATTGATTTTCTTTTTTCTTTTAGGAATTATTTTATTGTTTTAAGCTTAGCTGTTCTGTGAACATCTGACCCATCGCCTGATTCAGATACCATAAGTAACTGTGAAATGTTCATATTGTTTATTAGGATTTTGTTTTGTTCATTAGTTTTTTTCTTCTGTTTTATTTTGATGAATTTTACATTTTAATAAGTCAAATATTGATTTGGGGACAATTTAGTGTAAAAATTTTTCTAAATATTTACTGTTCTCTTTATTATTATTATTGTTATTATTATTATTATTATTATTGTTATTATTATTACTTTTAATGTTGAGAGCTTTTTAAAAATATATTTTTATTGATTTCAGAGAGGAAGGAAGAGGGAGAGATATAAATGTCAATGAGAGAGAATCACTGATTGGCTGCTTCCTGCATGCCCCACATTGGGGATCAAGCCCACAACCCAGGCATTTGCCCTGATCAGGAATTTAATGTGACCTGGTGGTTCATAAGTCAACACTCAACCACTGAGCCACGCTGGCTGGGCAACCTTTTTCCTTTTAAAAATTTATTACATTTATTGGGGTAACACTGGTCAATTGGGCTACCTAGGTTTCAAGTGTACATTTATATGATACATGATCGATATTGTACTCTGTGCCCACCAAAGTCAAATCATCCTCCTTCACCATATATTTGGCCCCTTTTGCCTCCCCTCCACCTCCTTCCTTCTGGTAACCACTATATTGTTGTCTGTGTCTATGAGTTTCAGTTTTATACCCCACATATGAGTGAAATCTATGGTTCTTAGCTTTTTCTGACTAACTTATTTCACTTAGCATAATATTCTCATATTATCTGTCCATGTTATCACAAACGGCAGTATTTTATCTTTTCTTATGGCTGAGTAGTATTCCATAGAATAGATGTGTCATATCTTTATCCAATCATCTATCAAAGGTTGTCTCTATTCTTAGAAACCATAAATAATGCTGCATTGAACATAGGGGTGCATATATCTTTGTGGAGAAAATTTTTAATATATTTTATTGATTTTTCACAGAGAGGAAGAGAGAGGGATAGAGAGTTAGAAACATCGATGAGAGAGAATCATCGATCAGCTGCCTATTGCACACCCCCTACTGGGGATGTGCCCGCAACCAAGGTACATGCCCTTGACCAGAATCAAACCTGGGACTTTCAGTCCGCAGGCCAACGCTCTATCCACTGAGCCAAACTGATTTCGGCACAGCATCATTTATTGAGAGGCTTTCTGTTCTCTAGTGTGTGGTTTTGGCTCCTTTGTCAAAATTATTTGCCCATATACATGTGGTTTCATTTCTGTTTTCCCAAATATTTAAAGAATATTAGCATTGCTTAAAGAATAACCAGTCTTTTTCTACTGGATTATAAAACTGTAATTTTCTGTTTCTTATAAAGTTATTTTTTTTTCCTCCTCAGCTCTCCTTTGTAATAAGTAGATCACATTACCATTTATTGTGGACACATTTTCCAAAGGTTCAGTAATGAGGGAAAAGTTAAATTGTGGTCACTATAAAATTGAGTTTTATAGGTCAGATATGTAACAGGTGCTAAAGAAATATTTGTCAAGTAAGAGAAATAATTTTTTAAAAATATCTAATGTCCTGAGAAAGTGCTTATTCTATATGGAAAAGAACAGAGCATGAACTTGCATATGCAAAATATCCAGGTTTTGTGAGAGTCTAGAAAAAAAAAATGGCAAAAAGAATAATTTTTGATGTTGAGTAATTATTCATAATTATGAGTAATAATGTTTTGGGTTGAGCTCCGGGGAATGCGAAGTGGAATTTCAGTTGGTTATTTTCTTCCTATCAATTTTTGAAATGTACGCGGTGTTGACATTGCGCAAGCAATTAATTTTCAATTTAAAAAAAGAGAGAGAAAAAAAGAAAGGCAGGAATAATCCTGAAAAAGTCAAACCCAAGGATGACCACTCAGGAAACCTTATGTAGAGATTGGCTCAAGATGGCAGACTCAAAACTGGCACATTTATCTCTTCCCATCCCAAATCCTTACAAATGACAAGAAAGGCAGATGTATGTATAAAGAAGAATTACATAAGGGAAATAAAAAAAGAAAACAGGAAACACAAATTCCTGGAAGATAAAAAGCAGAGAGGCGTGGACACTGAGAGGTTGGAGGTGTAGGTGACCACAAGAGCCAAAGATCCCTGAAATGAAAAGATAGGGACAGAGTTGGGGGTCCAGGAGCTCCTGAATTTGGAAAGGGGCGGGACGGGGAGACAAGGAATACCAAAGGCACTGGTGGGTTTAAGAATGGGGGGCGGGGGCACCCAGTGTTTGGCAGGAAGGGGAGGCCACTCTCCTGGCAGGAAGCTGCGCTACAGAAAGGGGGCGGAGACTGCTGCAGCGGTAGCGGCTGGTGGGATCCCAATGAGGCAGAGGGGCCTCTGCCGCCGACCTGAGGCTGAGGGTCCTCAGGCACCGCACTGGAGACGCAGCCGCCATCCTCCTGGCCCGCCCCGCCGCCCCCCTGGACGCGCTCCGGGCGCACCTACCCTCTCCAAGCAGCGCTTGCAAGCTCGGGGGGCGCGCCGCCCGCTCTTTCTCCCTCCACGCGGGCTCCCGCGAAGGCAGCAGCGAGGTGTCCGGTCTGGGCACGTGAGGCCCGCTCTCCGGAGGTGGACGCCGGGCAGGCAAGGCTGCTGGTGGGTACCAGCTGGAAAGAGAGCGGTGCGCTCCTGCGGGAGATGGAGGGGGAAGATGGAGGGGGGAGAGGGGCAGGGGGAGAGGGGCGAGGCTGGCTAGCGCTGAGGCTGGGGTGCTGGGGCTGCTGGACAGTGAGCGCCCGCCCTGGGTCCGAGCTGGGGAGGGGAGCGCTCTGCGGGGGATTTCGAGGGGACTCCAGGGCCGGCGGTGCAGGCAGGGGGGTGCAGGCTGGGGCTTGGAAGTCTCAAGCAGCCTACCCCCGCTGCAGAGTTCCTACCCCAGCCCGCACCGCCCGCTGCCCTTCCCAGGCAGCGCAGCCTGCAGGCGCCCTGGACAGAGCAGCTTGCAGGCTGCAGCCAGGACTTGCAGCGCTGGCTACAGCTCGCTCATGGGGGAATGTAGTTGCAGCGCGGGGTACAAAGAGACCTCGCTGCCTGCGGAGCAGCACCTTGGGGCATCTGAGTGTCTGTCTCCCACATTCTCCCTCTTCTCTCCCCGCTCGCTCTGGCTGCAGGCATGAAGACCTCAGGCGTGCAGGAAGCCGAAGGGCAGCCAGCCAAGGCCCCCGCGGGACGGGCCGCTGGGGCCGCAAACACCATGAAGAAGAAAAGCTGCCCCAAGAAGCAGAGGGGCAGACCCTCGTCCCAGCCCCGCAGGAGCCTTGTGGGCTGCAGGATCTCCCACGGGTGGAAGGAAGGCGACGAGCCCATCACCCAGTGGAAAGGGACCGTCCTGGACCAGGTGCCCATCAACCCCGCTCTGTACCTGGTCAAATACGATGGCATTGACTGTGTCTATGGACTGGAACTGCACAGGGATGAGAGAGTCTTGTCTCTTAAGGTTCTCTCAGACAGGGTGGCATCCTCTCAAGACACGGATGCAAACCTGGCCAGCTCCATCATTGGCAAAGCGGTGGAGCATCTGTTTGAGGGCGAGCACGGGGCCAAGGATGAGTGGAGAGGGATGGTGTTGGCCCAAGCGCCCATCATGAAAGCGTGGTTCTACATCACCTATGAGAAAGATCCCGTCCTGTACATGTACCAGCTTCTGGATGACTACAAGGAAGGAGACCTCCGCATCATGCCAGATCCCAGCGAGCCCCCTCCAGCCGAGAGGGATCCCGGGGTTGTGGATGGCCTGATAGGCAAGCACGTGGAATATACCAAAGAAGATGGCTCCAAACGCATCGGCATGGTGATTCACCAAGTGGAGGCCAAACCCTCAGTGTACTTCATCAAGTTTGAGGATGATTTCCATATCTATGTCTACGATTTGGTGAAAAAGTTCTAACTGTTAGTGTAGAGTTGGCCACATTTGTGAAGACGAATGTCTAGGTTGTGGCTATGCAAAATAATGTTGTTTTTGGGTGTGTTGGAATTTAAGGGTCCCATTGATTTAGCATCTTTGCCAGCATAACTATTGTTTGTTCTGAAGAATACAAATGTGTGTGGACATGCCATGTGTGGAAGGACTTTATCATGTGGAGGAGACTGGGGGTGTTTGGTGGATGGCGCATGAAAGGAAGGGGCAGCTGTAAATTCGGGCTGTGAATAAAGTTCAGCTAGCATCATCATCAGTCATCTAAAAATGGCATAGGACTTAGCTGGCCTGCTCTGGGAAGGAGGGAGGAGAAGGGACCAGAGCTGGGCTGTGGGGGAGGGCAGAGGGAGGTTGCTGCTGAGGAAGCAGTGGGGAGGGGCCAGAACTGGAGGGGCTTCCTGGGGGGAGGCTGTGTGAGGAGGGGGAGGCCCCAGCTGGGAGGAGATGAGAATAACAGAGGGAGAGGGAGATCTTGGGGCTTAGAGGAAAGCAGACTGAAGAACTGGAGTGGAGAGGGCACAGAGAATCTCAGGAGAGGTCCAGAGCCAGGGGAGAAAGACAAAGCTGGCAGAGATTAGGGGAGTGGCTACAGGATACTCTAAGGTGGGACTAGGCCTGTGAGGACCAAAGGGCCAGGGACACTGAAGAAGGAGGAATCCTAAGAAGAAAGCCTGCCCCAGGGAGAGATCCTACAGACAAAGAGGTGTGGGGAGTGGGCCGAGGGGAGAGGGGAGAGGAGAGGCCCAGGAGCATCTTGCACTTCTGACAGGTCCACATTTCTGTCCCTGGCTCTGGGCCCAGAGGATGTGGCAAAGGAGAGAAGCCAGGTAGGTGGCCTGCGGGTTCCCTAGAAGGTATTTTGACAGGGAGGACTCAAGAGTTAAGCAGGAGCCAGGTTTACACTTAAAGGTTCATTTCAGGGACTTCATGGACTGGAACTTCACAGAGATGGGAGAGTCTTGTCTGCAAAGCAGGACCCCGGACCCTGGGCCTAAACACACTCACATTGTGCATTCAGCCTCATTGCTCAGAGGACCCAAGTGCAACAGATCTTGGACCTGAAGGTCTTGGTTCTTTTACCCTACACTGCCTAAACCACATGTGTCAAACACAAGGCCCGCGGGCCAAATTCGTCCCGCCAGGCCTTGCAATGTGGCCCGCACCGCGCTGTCATCACTGCACTCCGCTGCGTTTCCATCACAATGACAGTTTATGACTGTTCAGTAAACCATTCGGCCCGTGATTTAGGCTGGATTTTAGATTTTGGCCCCTTCTCTGATTGAGTTCGACACCCCTAGCCTAAACAATTCCTGTGGGAATGGGTCGGTGGGGCTCTCAGATCTTAAGAGCTGTGCCATGTCGCATCTGGAAAGTATTTTATGCACAAAAATGGAACCTTGCAGAACCCAGCAGCATTAGTCCCCTCATTGTTCTTTCTCTGGCGGGACTGAACCTTGCTTCCCTTCAGAGGAGGGACATCAGAGGATTGCGCCTACTGTCATACATGACAGTCCATACTTCTCACAGTTGGCTTCAGTCCATGCCTCTCACAGTTGTTGCCAGCCAGTGCTGCACCAAACAGGTCTGCTGTCCCCAGAAGCCCCATCTGTTGGCTGTATCCCAACAGGTCTGCTGCTCTTAAGGAAGTCCAGGCACATGGGGAGCAGTGATGGGAGTGTGTGCAGCTGTGTTTCCAGGTGAGATAGAGGGCCTGGGGAATTCAGGCTGGGATGTGTGGCTTGGTGTAACTGACTCCTTTGGCTCCGTATTGCCACATGGAGGTGTAGTGGTTGTGTGTGCGAGGCTGCAGTAACCCCAGTAAAGTCCCTCAGACATAGGGTGTTTTGACACATGGGCCCCTCTCTTCCTCTCCTTCTGCCCTTTCCCCTTTGCTGCCACGGAAGGTCCCCTCAAAGCCCTCTCTCTGGTTTCCTCATCCCACAGTTCACCAAAATATACCCCTGCCTTAATGATAGAGTTCTGGTCACTCCCTACTCCCCAGCTTCAACTAACTCCATGTGTAGCAGTGGGAGGATGGGGGAGGAAGCTTCCAAGAGTTAAACAATTTGTAACTTATCTTCCTTCTCCACCCTACATTACCTGAAGTTGTTTGTTTCAAAATTGATACAAACAACCCCACCTCATCATAGCAGGGGTTAATTTTCTTTCATATATCACACAATTTTAGTCCGACAAACACCGGCTTAGGGATACTCATGAGCTAATTTCAGCCAGCTGTCATGTTTTACTTGATCTTACTGTTTTTTGTTTTCTAATTAACATAGTTTTCTATGCTTTTATAACTACTTGGACATTTGGGAAATTTCTTATTTCTGGTCCACCTGTAAAAAAACAAAAGGAAACTGAGGGTTATGGTCCAAATTTCAACAAGGATACAGCGGCTGAGTCTGAGGAAGCCCATTATAGACTCAGATGCTCTCAAGCCAGCCAAACTCCCAGCTGGCCTGCTTTACTCTAATGAATAAAATGCCCAGTTGTGCTTTGAAGTCATTAGTGTGTGTAGCTTTGAGGCAAAACCCAGGGAAAACTGACTAGCTCCCTTTTTGGCTTACTTTGACCCCATTTTTTGTCTGTTTGAGCTTCATCGCACCTATAGTAACTACAGGTAGCTCTCTGCTGCTAGGCAGTCTTCTAGGCACAGGAACATATGATGTGGTAATGATCAAAAGAATCAAAAGAATCCTACCCTCTTGGAATTTTTATTTCAGTGTGCCAGACAGTAGGCAAGATATATTCAATAGATGGAAGTTATTTTCAAAGTGATAGGTGTTAAGAAGGAAAATACAGAAAGCAAGGAATGAGGAATGGAAATTCCAGACAGGAGTCTGAAATTGAATAGATGGGAAAGCCCAGGAGAGCTTCGCTGAGAACATGGCTTTTGAATGAAGATCTGAAGGCAGTCAGAGGAATGGCCTTGTGCACATCTGGGAAAGGAGCCTTACAGGTAGAGGGACAGCAAGTGTGGTCTTTCATGTTATAGAAACAATAAGGATACCAGCATGCCTGAAGCTGAGGGAGTGAGACAGAGTTCAGAGAGGTGCTGGGGATCTGGGAGAAGCAGGAAGTTTAGAGCCTTGGAAGTGCTAGAATGGAATTGGTTTTACACTGATTGTAATGGGGAACCATTTGAATATTTTTAACAAAATTGTGATGTGATTTGTCTCATATTTTAACCGGATCACTCTGGAACCTTGGGAAAGTACTTTGTATAGATTGCAAGGATTAGAACAGGGAGGTCTGATATCAGTGACAGAGAGAGATCTACAAACTGATTTGCATGCATGAAAAGGGAATCATAAGTGACATTTCATATAAATGACAAGTGTCTTTTTATTCAATAAAGGGTGCTAGATGAATCTGTTTTTCATAAGCCAAATAGTAAACATATCTCTTCCTCACACTTTGTACAAAAAACAATTTCCAAGTGGATAAAGGTTAACTCTTAAATTTAGAAAGTTAAATTTATAAAATTTTAAAATTCAAGTGGAAGAGAATGTTTATAGTTTTCCTAATGGGAATGGGGACTATTTTTTAAAGGGCCATAATACTGTATAATTTACTTAGTCAATTAAGTGTATTGTTTTTATACTTGTCAGAATATAAAGTACGTAAGTATGTGATTTCCCTTTTTTTTTTTTTTCACTTATGTATTCCAGATACTTAAAATAAGATCTGGCACAGATTTGGTGCTCAATACTATTTCTTGAATTTATATGTCTAAGCAATAATCAGAAAAATGGCAATAAAAATGACATACAATTTCATATGCATTAGATTAGCAACAGGCATGAAGTTTAAAAATGTGTTGTCAACTAGATAAACAAGTGGGAGAATCTATACATTGTTGGTAGGAGTTCAAATGGAGATAAATTTGCCATTATATAGTGACTTGGAAGATATTATAGTCCAGCAATTTTACTTTTTACCTGATTGGAAGACAATTCTGTATGGATCTTTCATGTTTCTATGCATTTTGCAAGCAACCACTGAATGTCTTTTGTTCGCTACCTTCTGTTGAAGAATGTTTGGATAACGAACATCTTTGTAAGATGAGCTGGTGGTCCCCTTTGTTGCAATGGGCAGAAATGTTTGTTACAATATAATAAATTCAATGTCTGAAGGCATGTTTACTGCCCATTATAAACGATGAGGTTAATTAAACTGAAATTTCCTTTCCTCTGTATGTGTGTGTCAGATGCCCATTTTGCCTCACCCTATGGTAAGTCGGCCTCAGGGATTCAGGATGAAATTGCTGCTGCTCTGGCTGTGGCTGTTGCTGTGAATACTAAAATATTAATGAGGAGGAATTGAGGAAGAGAGGTTGCAGGATGAGGACCAGGGAGTGGATTCAAAAGACAGATGCTCGAACCAAGCATTGTTTGTTGCAAATTCAACTCTTGGTGGGGCCTCAAGCTCACTCCATTGTAACAAATAATGCTAAGACCGATCCTGGATAAGTAGCATGTTTTGTCTCTCTTACGTAACAGTGAGAGACAAACAATGACACTGCAGTTAAAGCAAGTTAAATTACGAGAATTAGGGGCAGAACTTTTGCAAGTTGGAGTTGGATATGTGAGAACTGGGGAAAATGCTTGTAAAGTGAAGAATGTAAACAGTTTGGCTGTCTTATGACTCAGCCCATCCATCACATGATCATACAAGCTTTAAATACTTTCAGAGATGATAGCAAATAACTCAGTTACTTTTTGTTTGGTTGGCTGGTTTTAGTAATATTGGCTCTCTTGGGGAGATTTTTCTAAGACAACCAATCTCCTATTTATATCATAAATGAGTCATTAAATAGTATTTGGGCTCTTACTGCCCAAGATTTTACTAATGAAGTTAACCACCTAAGAATGAGAAACAGAATAAAAGAAATGTAGATAAATTCTTAATGATCTATCTCTCACCCTTGGAAAACTTCCCTAGCTCTTACCTTGAAAACATGGGAGAAAATAAGAGATATTATTTTACTAATGAGGTAGCAGACACCCTGGGCTATTTTGAATTTCTCACATAAGTTTATTGCTGTGTGAACCAAGTCAGCCAGTGTGTCTTTGAAACCTAGTTTTACTGGAAAATAATGTGAATGTGCCTGCTGAGTCAAAACATCGTCTAAGGCAAAAATAGATGATGTTAGCCATGAGGGTTTTGCTACCTGATATAGAGCATTGAGTCATCCGAAAACATGGAAAGTGAGATTGCACAAGACACAAGCAACCACTATGTCACACAGAATTGAAAGTAAAGGTACAGAGCTGCTCTCCTATGATGTTGAAAACTCACTCACTCTCTCTCTCTCTCTCTCTCTCTCTCTCTCTCTCTCTCTCCTTCCTTTCCTCCCTCCCTCTCCCTCTCTTCCTTTATTCTGCCTTCTTATTTTTTATTTCACCCATCAACCTACACCCACTCCTTTAGCAACCGTCAGTCAACATGTTCTCTATATTTATGGGTCTTTTTCTGTTTTATTTATTAATATGTTTTGTTTTGTCTTTTAGATACCACCTATAAGTGAAATCATACAGTATTTGTTTTCTGTATCTTTGTTATAGTAAATAATGCTGCAGTGTATCGTTTTTAATTAGTGTGTCTGTTTTCTTTAGATAAATACCCAGAAGTGGAATTGCTGGGTCATATGGCAGCTCTATTTTTGTTTTTTTAAAGATCCTATGTACTGTTTTCCATAGTAGCTGTAGCAATTTACAGTTCCACCAACAATGCACAAGGGGTCTCTTTTCTCCACATCTTCCTCCACACTTGTTGTTTGATTTATTGATGGTAGTCATTCTAGTAGCTATGAGATGATATCTCATTGTGGTTTTAATTTGTATTTCTCTAATGATTAGTGATGTTGAGCATTTTTTCATGTTTGTTGGCCATCTATCTGTCCTCTTTGGAGAAGTATCTATTTAGATTCTCTGCCTATTTTTAATTGGATTGATTGTTGTTGTTTTTAGTGTTATGAGTTCTTTATATATTTTGTATATTAACCCCTTATCAGATGTATCACTTATTAATATCTTTTCTCATTCAGTAGGTTGTCTTTTTTTCTTGATGTTTTTCTTCACTGTGCAAAAGCTTTTTAGTTTGATGTAGTACCATTTATTTATTTTTGCTTTTGCTGCCCTTGCTTGAGGAGACATAACAAAAAAGATATTGCTGAAAGCAATGCCAGAGTTTACTCCCATGATTTTTTCTAGGAGTTTTATGGTTTCAGGTCTTACATACAATGCAAAGCTTTTCTAATAGTACACGGCTGCTCTCTACCTCCATGCTCCCTGAATCCTCCCTCTCTTTTAACCCAACCACAGCTACTACTATGAGGAGAAAAATGCTTACTAGTAGAGATGAGGCTGGGTCTTCTCTGTCCCTAATGGAGATCAAATGCTACATGCATCCATCTAAGTAGGCTGAGGAGTTATGGTGAGGGGAGAGATGACTCTGTTAGATATGGCTATCCCAGTCACTACTCTACAGGACCTGTGGGAGGCTTCAGCATCTAGATACCGCTTACAAGTGAAATCATACAGTATTTGCCTTCCTTATCTTAGCTATAGTAAATAATGCTACAATGAACATAGGGTACATGTATCATTTTTAAAACTATTTATATATATGTATATGTATATGTATATATATATATATATATATATATATATATATATATATATATATTATTGATTTCAGAGAGGAAGGGAGAGGAAGAGAGATAGAAACATCAATGATGAGAGAGAATCAGTGATCGGCTGCCTCCTGCACGCCCCACACTGGGTTGAGCCCACAGCCTGGGCATGCACCCTGACCAAGAATCAAACTGTGACCTGGTTCATAGGTCAACCTGCAACCACTGAGCCACGCCGGCCATGCCATGCATCATTTTTAATTAGTGTTTTTGTTTTCTTTGGACAAATGTGTTTTCTTTAGTAATGGGTTTGGCTGGGTTTAGAGCAGGAAAACTCAAATATGACATTGTGAGTAAAACCTTTAGGACCAATTATGTGCAGCCTTGGTGTTACCTCTACATCTGAATATATAGTAGGAATGGGTGTTTGTATTTCCCTGTCCCATAACTGATAGATGAAATTTAGTCTCATGTAGGGAAATGTTACTGAGGAACATAAATTACTCCCCCACAAGCCTCTCTACCTAACCCTGGGTGGTTTATCACAAAGAATACAGAATCTTAGGAGGAAAATAAGATAACTATAGCTATGATTAAATACTTAAAGAAAGTAGGAGATGCCAGATCTCTATAAAGCAATCATGTATGTTCACTGTAAAAGTCTAAGAAGAGCTGAAGACTTATAATGCTCATTGTCAAATAAATTCTTTCTCCTGTAGTCTCAGCTGTTGCAAACAGTATGACTCTAATTAATCTGTTACACACACTAATGGCACATGGTACACACTTTTGAACATTTATAGTACCTTTCCCCCCATAGTACTGGCACCTGAGGATCAACGTCTGTTCACATTTATGTGACAGATCTCTGATATATGTTTTGTAGTACTTCTTCAGAGTTACCAAAACTCTATTGTCATTTGTGAAAATTGGATAGGTCAGAAATTAGTGCAAGTGCTTATACACTCTGATTTCTCAAAATTTCACTATATATATGATGTTCTGATGGTCAGTAGTCATAAGCTTCAGTCTTAAAAGTGTTGCTTGTGGTATTATCATACATTCCTTAGGAAGAATGGCTGCAAACCTCCAAAGTAATTTGAGACCCTGCTTGCCAAGTAATGTTTCTTGGAACAGTGTAGGCAAAGTTACAATACTGAATCATCAGGCGGTCAAAGAAAAATGTCTCCTCAGCCCTTACCAATAAAAAGGAAGACTGGCACCAAACCGGATCCTTTGGATATTGGAAATAGTTTGTGATTGTTTGGGCATTCTGCTTGGTCCTTTAGATCAGCTAATCCACATACCATCTTTTGAGGGAGGGCCAAAACAATGTACAAAGTATGGAAACTGTCCAGCAAGCTGTGTCATGCTATGTTTAGTGCCCTACATTTATAATGACCACTTTGAGCTTAATGTCTCTGTAACTGATGATTTTCCAATTGGAGTCTTGGGCAAAAAGAAGCAATCTCTGCCTGGAGGTATGCCTTGGGGTTTGGGGTTTAGCTTTTCTTTTACATAAGTGTTAGATATATCCCTTTTGAAAAGCAACTATTAATGTGCTACTGGGTTCTTTTTATAACTGAATATCTTAACCATAGAGGCCTTGTATCTTTCTAGCCTGAAGTTCCCTTTTTTGTAATGATCAATTCCAAAATGACACCTATTATGGTGAGAAAAGATCAACAAACCTTGCTTGCCAAAGGTAAATAATATATATTAAAACTTACCTCTCCATACTCAAGTGGTATATAATCTTTTCTAAAATTTTTCACCCAAGGATTTGTGATTTTAGAGAGAGAAAAAAAAAAAGAAAAAAAAAACTCCGTCAGACACATAGATTGACATAGATTGGTTGCCTCCTGTACACACTGTAGAAAAAACAATCTATATATACAAAAGTCTAAAGTGCAAATTTTCCCTGTGGGAGTTCAACTGGTAGACAGATCACTCGTTATGATGTGTGCTGGCCACCAGGGGGCAGCGCAGAATGAAGAGAGGCCCTAGTCAGCAGCCAAGGAAGGGAGGCCCTGGACAGCAGCTGGCAGCTGGAAAGAAGACCCTGACTGGCAGCTGGAAGGCCCCAAAGGGCCCTGATAGCCAGGCAGGCCTAGGGACCCTACCCATGCACGAATTTCATGCAATTGGCCTCTAGTTTTAGATATAATGTTACATGAAATAAACATTAATATTTTAAGAAAACTTATTTTAAGTATTATATGCATAAACATTCATATTTAAAGAAGAAAAGGTTTCAAATATAATAATATTACCAAAACTGACTAACATAGTATAATATCACAAAAGTTGTAGGAAGTATTAAAAATCTGCAAATAACAGGATTACTTCCATTATATTCTAAAATATTTTCCCCTCTGGTTCTATTTTTGTTCATTAGTTTATGTCATTCATTATATTCCACAAATGAGTGAGATCATATGATATTTATCTTTCTCTGACTGGCTTATTTCTCTAAGTATAATGCTCTCCAGGTCTATTCATGCTGCTGCAAATGGTAAGAATTCCTTCTTTTTTTACAGCAGTATATTATTCCATTGTGTAGATGTACCACAGCTTTTTAATCCACTCATCTGCTGATGGGCACTTAGGTTGTTTCCAGATCTTAGCTATGGTAAATTGTGCTGCTATGAACATAGGGATGCATATATCCTTTCTGATTGGTGTTTTTGATTTCTTGAGATATAGTCCTAGAAGTGGGATTACTGGTTCAAATGGGAGTTCCATTTTTTATTTTTTGAGGAAACTCCATACTGTTTTCCATAGTGGCTGCACCAATATGCATTCCCACCAGCAGTGCAGGAGGGTTCCTTTTTCTCCGCATCCTCACCAGCACTTGTCATTTGTTGATTTGTTGATGATAGCCATTCTGGCAGGTATAAGATGGTACCGCATTGTTGTTTTGATTTGCATCTCTCAGATGATTAGTGACTTTGAGCATGTTTTCATATGTCTCTTGGCCTTCTGTATGACCTCTTTCAAAAAGTGTTTATTATCTCCTCTGCCCATTTTTTTATTAGATTGTTTATCTTCCTTTTGTTAAGTTGTATGAGTTCTTGTAAATTTTGGAGGTTAAGTCCTTATCTGAAATAACATTGGCAAATGTGTTCTCCCATGCAGTGGACTTTCTTGTTGTTTTGAGGGGGGGGAAATATATATATATATATATATATATATATATATATATATATATATATATATATATATTTTTTTTTTTTTCTGTATTGATCTCAGAGAGGAAGGGAGGAGAGATAGAAACATCAATGATGAGAGAGAATCATTGATCGGCTGCCTCCTGCATGTCCCCCACTGGGGATCAACCATGCAACCTGGGCATGTGCCCTTGGCTGGAATCAAACCCGAGACCCTTCAGTCTGCAGGCCAATGCTCTATCTACTGAGCCAATCTGGCTAGGGCTATTGATGGTTTCTTTTGCTGTGCAGAAGCTTTTTATTTTTATGTAGTCCCATTTGTTTATTTTCTCCTTAGTTTCCATTGCCCTACAAGCGGTATCAGTAAAGATATTGCTATGACATACATATGATATTTTGCTGCCTATGGAGTTTTCTAAGATTTTTATGGTTTCCCTTCTTACATTTAAGTCCTAAACAAACTCAAAATGGTTTGAGTTTGTTTTTGTGTATGGTGTAAGTTGGTGATATAGTTTAATATTTTTTTTTTTTTGCATCTATCTGACCAAATTTCCCAGCACCACTTATTGAAGAGATTGTCTTGACTCCATTGTATGCTCTTGCCTCCTTTGTCAAATATTAATTGAGCATAATGGCTTGGGTAGATTTCTGGGTTATCTCATCTGTTATGTTGATCTATATGCCTGTTTTTGTGCCAGTACCAGGTTGTTTTGATTATGATAGTTTTATAGTATAACTTGAAATCTGGTATTGTGATTCCTGAAAATTTTTCTTTCTCAAAATCGCTGCAGCTATTCAGGGTCTTTTTTTATTTCATATAAATTTTTGGAGTGTTAGTTCTAGCTTTATGAAATATGCTCTTGGTATTTTAATAAGGATTGCATTGAATCTGTAGATTGCCCTGGTAGTATGAACAGCTTATGTAAGCAGGCCCATTATCAGTTTTAATAATTTTTGGAATTACCATGACAGCAAAGTCAGCTACAAAATGATTAATAACCTGTTTTGCCATTTCTCCTGTAGATACAGTAGCCCATATGACTTTTGAAAAGGTGTCTATAGAGACATGTAATGCCCCAAGGCGTCCAAAGAAAGTATAATGTGTTATATCCATTTGCCACATATGGTCTCTTAGCAAACCTCTAGGGTTGACTACTGTGTTAGGCCCTTGAGGTAGATGTAACATGCAAGTGGGACATTCCTTAATAATCTGTTTTGCCTGTTGCCGAGTGATTGAGAATTATTTAGACAACATTTTGGCAGGCTGATGTAAAAGCTGATGAAATTCTAAGGCTTCTTTTAATAAAGCAACCAATTGATCAGCATGTGTATTTTGTGAAAGAACCAGGTAATACATTATGAGCCCTGATGTGAGTGATATAAAAAGGATATTGTACAATCTGCTGAACTCATTTAAATAGTAAAAATAAACTTTGGTTGAAACTGAGCCATTTCAACTGGGCAGATTCAATTCTATTCACTAAGTTTGCAGCGTAAAAACAGTCAGAGACAATATTAAGAGACTCTTGGAAATCCTGCAATGCAGCATTAATAACTTCTAGTTCGATTCTTTGTACAGAAGTATGACTGGTCAGTATGACTCAGTCTGAATTTATTGTACAATAGGCAGCTTTCCCATTAGATGATTAACCAGTAAAAACAGTTAAAGCTCCAGGAATACGTCCCTGCCTAGTATTTTTTGGTATAATGATGGAGGTATTATATAAAAATTGTAGTAATTTATCTTTTAATAGGTGACAACTAAGTTCCCCTGAATATCCACTTAACCCAATTTGCCAATTTATATCCGTCTGAAATAAAATTTCTAATTGCTTCCCAGTGAGGGGGGAGATAGATACACTCCCCTCTAAGCTGTTTACAACACTTTATAATTTGGAATATTAACTTAGCCAATAATTCTACACTACAGTTTTAGAGGATTGATGCCGTAGGTGGACCCATTCAATAATGGCAGGAGAGTTTTTATTTTGAATGTTTACTCCAGTGGTACTATTTGCAGTAGGGTTAATTTGTCCCCTTAAAGGTAATTCAGGTTGTACCTGTGCTACTTGGGCTGAGGAAATTGCCTGCTCAATTCTTAGCAACTCATTCCTAGCTTCATCTGTTAAAGTTTGGGGAGAGGAAAGATTTAAGTCACCTATCAATATATTAAATAAACTTTTCATTTCTCCTGTAGAGATCTTCAGATAAGTTCTTAACCAGTCAATGGCCCCTAAAAATTTCTGAAAGTCATTTAAAGTTTTGAGACAATTTTTCCTTATTTCCACCTTCTGAGGCCTAATGAATTGGTTTTCAATCATGGTCCCAGATATTGGAAAGGCGTTTCTCTATGTACCTTTTCTGGAAAAATTCTTAAGCCCCATTTAGGGAGTTCCTTTTCTAATTGGGAAAATATGGCCAAAGTCTGCTCTTCCCGTGGGCTTGCTAAGAGCAAGTCATCCATGTAATGAATAATGTAACATTGGTAGTATTTGTCCGTTAAAGGCTGAACAGCTTGAGCCACATATTTTTGAGACAATGTAGGGCTATTGGCCATTCCTTGAGGTAAAACCTTCCATTGATATATTTTCATGGGTTCTATACCGTGTTTCCCCGAAAATAAGACATCCTCTGAAAATAAGACCTACTTACAGGTTTCCTTCTGAGTGAAATATAAGGCATCCCCCGAAAATAAGCCCCCCCCCCCAGGCTAAACATGAGAGATTTGGTCCACTGATTCTGAAAGAAATGGAGTCACAAGAAATTCACCAGGAAATTCAGGAATTGGATTGTTATGATGATGTTCCAGAAGATGATGACATGATTGTCATTGAATAAATGAGTAAATTCTTGATACTGTAGGATTCACAGTTTGTCTGGTTTGTGTTGACAACTACCATACTACTGTACCGTATACAGGTAATAAATTTCCTTTATTTTCATTTAACAATAAATGTGTATCGTATTCTTCTTCATGGAAAAATAAGACATCCCCTGAAAATAAGACCTAGCGCATCTTTGGGAGCAAAAATTAATATAAGACACTGTCTTATTTTGGGGAAAACAGGGTATTATTAATAGATGGCATTGAAAATGCAAATCTCTGTTTATCTTGAGGTGCCAAGGGAATGGTGAAAAAAACAATCTTTAAGATCTACTACTATAAGAGACCAATCTAGAGGGATTTGTGAAGGCCCTGGGAGTCCAAGCTGTAAAGCTCCCATGGTTTGCATAGTATCATTAACTGCTCTAAGATTATGTAACAATCGCCGTTTTCCTGTTTCCTTCTTAGGGACTGTAAATATAGGAGTATTCCAAGGACTATTGGAAGGCTCTATGTGACCAGCTTCTACTTGTTCTTGTATTAACTCATGAATATGATTTAATTTCTCCTTGGTTAATGGCCACTGATCCACTCATACAGGTCTATCACCTTTCCATTGTATAGGATCAGCATGAGGGTGAGGAGATTGATCAGTGACCAATCCTAAAAAAGTTGATATCCTAATCTTCATCTTTCTGCATTTCCTTTGGCTTGTATGGGCTCTTTAATTCCCTGATCATTTTTTTCCTAAGCCTTAACCAGTTTGATATCCCCTCTGAGTAATTAACTGTAGTCCTTTGTCGGTAATAATACATGCCTGTAAACCTTCTAAGACATCCCAGCCCCTTAAGTTGACTGCAATTCCAGAGACAATGTAGGGCTGAAACCATCCTGTCTGTCCTTCCTTATTTTGCCACCTTAACACTGCAGCACTATGTTCTGTGTTATCAGGAATTCCCACCCCCCTAACTGAGCCCATAGCTCCTGCCATGGACCAACTTTGAGGCCAGAATTCTTTGCTGATAATACTGGCATCCGCTCCAGTGTCCACTAGACCCCTAAATTGTTTTCCCTCTGTTATATTAATCATAAAACAGGTTTTGCTAATTTCATGTATCCAATAGATGTCCGAGCTTCCAAATCCTTGCATTCCTCTTTTCCTATTTATAGCCTCACCTTGCTAAACATAAGTAGAAGTAGTATCTGAGCAATTCTTTGTCCTGGAGTAATTTGCATAACATGATTACATTCTAGTATAACTTTAATTTCTCCCTCATAATCTGAATCATTGGCTCCAACAGATAGTCCTTTTATTTATTTATTTTTATTTTTTTATTATTATTTTAAATATATATTTTATTGATTTTTTACAGAGAGGAAGAGAGAGGGATAGAGAGTTAGAAACATCAATGAGAGAGAATCATGGATCAGCTGCCTCTTGCACACCCCCCACTGGGGATGTGCCCGCAGCCAATGTACATGTCCTTGACCGGAATCGGACCCGGGACCTTTCAGTCCACAGGCCAACGCTCTATCCACTGAGCCAAATCAGTTTCGGCACAGTTAGTCCTTTTAGAATGTTTCCACGCCTCTCTAAGATTAATCCTAAAGTTCCCGGTGGCACATGTCCCCAAATTCCTGTAGGAATAGCTTGCCGAGCAATATCGGGGGTCAAAGTGATTGCTATTGTGCTGTTAAGATCCAGGCTTGGGCTTCCTGGGGTTGCTTGGATAAGGGAATCTACTGTGGGCCTTGCAGGGCAGATATCCCCTATTGATGACAGGGATGGGGGGCGCCCCTCTGGCCATTTCCCGGCAGTTGACCGTGCCCTATGTCTTGATCTAGCAGCTGCCCGTTTCTATGAAATTTCGATCTACACAGACTGGCCCAATGGTTCCCTTTCTGACATCTAGGACACGGAAAGATTGAGTCTGGAGGCTGAGTGTTTACACCTCTCCCTAGAGCATTACTTTGTGTCCTTTTCGGTTGCCTACCTTCCTTTTGGAAATGTCCTGCTTTTCCACACTTATAACACCTCTTATTTCCCATTGTTACTGCAGCAGTGAGTAAATTTGCTTGAAAAGTGCCTGATCCCACATTTTGACACGCTCGAATCATTTCTGTAATGGTACTATTTCTTCTCAGAGGCATCAGGCATCTCTTACAATCAGCATTGGCATTTTCATAAGCTAATTGTTGAATTAAAATATCTCCTGCTGTCTCACTGCTCGAGTGAGACGAGCCACAAAATCAGAAAATGACTCTGTAGGTCCCTGCATACATTTACTAAAAGCTCACTGAGGGTCCCCTTTTGTTTGTAAAGCCCACCAAGCTTTCCTTCCACAAAGTCTAATTTGCTCATATGCCTGTTGCACATAGTGTAGCTGATTTTGTACATCCATATACTGTCCCAGTCCTGCCAGCATTTCATAGGCTATTTGAGCATTCAGCCCTCTGTTTGCATGGGCTTGCTCTAGACATTTCTCCAAATATTCTCCTTTCCATAGTAAATAATCTCCTCTATCCAGAGCTGCACGAGCCAGAGAATACCAATCATAAGGAGTAAGAATGCTTCAGAAATATAATTCATAATTTCTCCTGTAAAAGGAGCCATCGGACCATTTTGAACAATGCTTTCTCACAAAGCTTTTATCAATTTAAAATTAATTTTTTCATAGTGTCTTATTATCTGATTTGAGAGCTGTGGGTCAGCTACTTGTATAACAGGAAAAGCAAGCCTTTCTTCCACTGTCATGTCCCTCATTCCTTCAGGATTAGGACATGGAGGTGGAGGGAGCCATAAAGGCCATTCCTCCCAATTTTTCTTCCCGCTACTCTCTAGGAGCAGAGGGAGCCAGGGGAAAAGACTTCCTCAGCCTCTCTAAAAGGCTCTAGCAAATGCAATTTGTGTTCCCCATGGAGAAATGGTTTGGAGGCAAGTTTTTTTTGTTTGTTTTTTGTTTGTTTTGTTTTGTGTGTGTGTGTGTGTGTGTGTGTGTGTGTGTGTGTGTGTGTGTTTTCTGAAGCTGAGCTTTTTTCAGGTTTTGACCAACTTTTTGCCAAACATTCAAGATCTAATATACCTTATTCAGGAAACCAAGAGTTATGTTCTATAACATCAAACAAAAACTGCAAGAGAAGCCGAAACCGGTTTGGCTCAGTGTTAGAGCGTCGGACTGCGGACTGAAAGGTCCCGGGTTCAATTCCAGTCAAGGGCATGTACCTTGGTTGCGGGTACATCCCCAGTAGGAGGTGTGCAAGAGGCAGCTGGTCGATGTTTCTAGCTCTCTATCTCTTTCCCTTCCTCTCTGTAAAAAAATCAATTAAAAATATATTTTAAAAAATATATTTTAAAAAAACTGCAAGAGAATACCTTATAAAACTTTAATTCCTTAAGCATGCAAACCAAAAGTTTATAATAAAGTTTACTTTATAACCTAATTTTGCCCCATTTACCTAGTTGAAAAAGATATTCCCACCTTATTTACAGGTAGTAACTTCTGCAGCTGATGGTAGGCTTTGCATGTAGTGAATTTCCCTCACCTATATGGTGAATTCTTTCCCCCCTTTTTGGTGTATTCTTCCTTTCTTCGCTCTAGGTGAAATATCATCCCCTCCAGAGGTCCCATGTCTAAGGTGCCAGTTGTGAGTATCCTTCCCACATCCCATGTGGTTCAGGGTTCAGGTTCAGGGTTTGGGTTCTGAAGGAGGCCACACACAAATGAAAGAGACTAGACAAGAAAATATATATTTAGGAATCGGGGGGCAGGCAGGAGCCCAGCTCAAGAGGAAGGACTCCACTTTACTCTGGTCTTGCTATCCCTTTTATCCAGGTTTTGGGATAAAAGGTAATTCCAATAATAGCCAATCAGCAAAGATTTACATAAAACTAAAAGGTGGAAGTTGTTTCAGCTACCATTGTCCCAACTAAACAGTGGATGTAGAGCTCTGACATTTCAGATCTCAAGGTCTCCAGCCTTCCTGGTTCCTTGTCAACACCTCTCTCCTAGTGAAGACAATGGGCAGCTTCCAACAGTCCCTATGTTTTTTGTTTCTGCTCTAATCTTTATTATTTCCATCCTTCTACTTACTTTTAAGAGTTTTCCTTGTTGTTTTTTTCTAATTCTTTAAGTTGTAGGGTTAAATATTTTGCTGCTGATTTTTTTTTTTTTTTTTTTTTGAGGTATGTCTGTAGTGCTAGGAACTTCCCTCTCAGGACTGCTTTTGCTGTGTCCCAGAGATTTGGGGTTGCTGTGTGTTCATTTCCGTTTGTTTCCATGGAAATGTTTCTTTCTTTCTTGATCTTGTTGGTAACCCATTCATTGTTTAATAAAATGCTATTTAGCCTCCATGTGTTTGAATGTTTTGGGGTATTTTTACTGTACTTGATTTCTAATTTCATTCCACTGTGATCTGAGAAGATGCTTGATATGATTTCAATCTTCTTGAACTTGTAGAAGCTTGTTTTGTGTCGAAACATGTGATCTATCTTTGTGAATGATCCATGTGCTCTTGAGAAGAAATTCTAGGTACTTTGGCTTTTCCTCTAATTGAAATGGGGATCCATTGTTTCTACTGATGTGTGAGATCAGACAATAAAGGAACATCAGTACAAGCAATAAATCTAGTAAAGAGGACTTGGCAATATACCGGTTATAGAATGAGGATGGCTCAAATTAGGGTGTTGGTAGTGAAATATTTAAAATGGTCATATTTGGGACACATTTTGAAAGTAGGGCCAACGTAATCATGACAAATTAGATGGGGGCTGTGAGAAAAAGTTACATTTAATTTATACCATGAGTAAGTGGAAAGATGGAGTTTCCATTTACTGTGAGGGGAAGGTAGGTCTTCAGGTGAAGAAGGTTTTAGGGGAAATATAGCTCTCAGATTAATATTTTACTTTGGTGGGCAGCCCCATGGAGATGTCAAGTAGGTAACTGATGTACAGGTCTGGAGCACAGAGAGAGTTCAGCTGAAAGATACAAATTTGAGACTGGGCCACAACAACATTACAAGATGGGAGTAATAAGGAGGGATGAATAAAAAAGACAATGAAATAGCCAGTGAGTTACTAGAAAAACCTGGAGAGTGTGGGATCCTGAGAGTCAAAAAGAGAAGTTTTTCAAGGAAAATGTATGATCAGAAGCTCCTGATTGATAAAGTAAGAAAGAGAATATTAAATGAAAATTAGAGGCCATTGATGACCTTAAGATAAATTAAATTTTTTAAAAAATATATTTTTAGCCGTACCTGGTTTGGCTCAGTGGATAGAGTGTCAGTCCGTAGACTGAAGAGTCTTGGGTTCATTTCTGGTCAAGGACACATGCCTGGATTGCTGGCTTGATCCCCTCTGGGGGGTGTGCAGGAGGCAGCCAATCAATGATTCTCTCTCATCATTGATGTTTCTCTCTTTCTGTCTCCCTTCCTCTCTGAAATATAAAATACACACACACACACACACACACACACACACACGAGGTCTGGTGCACAAAATTCATGCATGAGGGGGCCCCCTCAGCCCAGCCTGCACCCTCTCCAGTCTGGGACCTCTTGGGGATGTCTGTCGGACATCCCTCACACAATCCTGGACTACTGGTTCTTAATCGCTCACCTGCCTGCCTGCCTGGTTGCCCCTAACTGCACCCCCCCCCCCTAGCAGCTTGATTGTCCCTCACAGCCTCTGCGTGCTTGCCTAATTGTCCCTAAATGTGCCCCCCCCCCCGCGACACCCTGGTAGCCCTTAAGTGCCCCCCCCTCTGCTGGCCAGGTCACCCCCAGTTGACCTCCTGCTAGCCTGGTTGCCCCATGCAACCTGCTTATTCAGTCATTTGTCGACCCACATTAACCCCTGTGCCGGCCTGGTCACCTGACACAGCCTACTTGTTCAGTCCTTTGGTCATCCCTCACTAACTCCCCTGTCAGCCTGTTTGCCCCATGCAGCCTGCTTGTTAAGTCATTTGGCCATCCCTCACTAAACCCCACTGCTGGCCTGGTTGTAGGCACCCATCTTGTGAGGGTATGAGGGTACCCTCATTATATTATATATATATATATATATATATATATATATATATATATATATATATATATAATTATATATATTATATATATATAATTTTTTAAATAAGAATATATATATATATATATAATTTTTAAAATAAAAATCATTGATCAGCTGTCTCCTGGAGGCCCCAAACTGTGGATAGAGCCTGCAGTTGATCTGGCATTGAACCGTGACCTCCTGTTTCATAGGCTCGATCACTGAACCACACTTAAGAGAATTTTAATCCAGGCTTAAGAGCATTTTTTATGGCATGTTGGGGGAATGGGAAGGAGAACTAGATTAGAGTCAGAATGGGTTTTAGAGAGACAATTGGAGGGGGAAAATTGAAGACAATGGATAGGAAATTCTTTCAAGTTTTGTTGCAAAGAGGAGTAGAAAAATAAGTTGGTAGCTGGAAGGGTATGTGGAATCAGAAGAGGGTATTTTTGAGGAGGAAAAAGTAACAACATATTCTTATGCTGATGTAACCCAATAACATAATGCTTGATGCAAAAATAAGCAAGATGTAAAAAATAGAAACAACATGGCACAATTTTATTTATTTATTTATTTATTTTAGTATATTTTATTGATTTTTCACAGAGAGGAAGGGAGAGGGACAGAGAGCCAGAAACATCGATGAGAGAGATACATCGATCAGCTGCCTCCTGCACACCCCCCACCAGGGATGTGCCCGCAACCAATGCACATGCCCTTGACCGGAATCGAACCTGGGACCCCTGAGTCCGCAGACTGATGCTCTTACCACTGAGCCAAACCAGTTTCGGCACATGGCACAATTTATGCTTTAAAAATTTCACCAATATTATCATACTTCTAATTTAAGACAAAGTTTTTCACATATTTTGAAGATAAAAAAGTAGTATTCTACTATTTCCATTTGCTTACCTTATTTTTTCTATTTTCTATTTTCTTTTTAGTTTTTCACATTTTAACATTTCTAATGTGATCTATCTTAAAAAGTCATGACTTATCATAGTTGAATTGACAATCATTTTCTTTTTTATCGGTACATAAAAGTGTGTCTCAAAATTAATAGTATGCTAGACTCAACGATATTGAAAATATATTTTGTATGAGTGCATAAATAAGGCAAAAAAAGAAAATTCATAACAGGGACATGATGGCATGATACTGGCATAAAAAGAGATATATAGATCAATGGAACAGAATAGAGAACCCAGAAATAAACCCATGCCCTTATAGGCAATTAGTATTTGACAGAGGAGGCAAAAACATACAGTGGGCTAAAGATAGTCTCTTCAATAGATGGTGTTGGGAACATTGGACAGATACATGCAAAAAAATGAAACTAGACTACCTTCTTACACTGCATACAAGTAAAAACACAAAATTGATTAAAGACTTAAATGTTAGATTCAAAACTATAAAAATCCTAGAAGAAAACATAGGTAGTAAAATCTCAGACATTTCTTATAGCAATATTGTTTTCTGATATATCTCCTCAGGCAAGGGAAACAAAAGAAAAACAAAACAAATGGGACTATTATCAAACTAAAAAGTTTTGCACAGCAAAAGAAACCATCAGCAAAATGCAAAGACAATCCACTGAATGGGAGAACATATTTGTTGAAGCATCTGATAAGGTGTTACTATCCAAAATTTATAAAGAAGTCATATAATTCAACAGAAAAAAAAATCCAATTAAAAAAATGGGCAAAGAACCTGAATAGGCACTTCTCCGAAGAGGACACAGATATCCATAAACATATGAAAAGATGTTCAATGTCACTAATCAGAGAAAAGCAAATTAAAACTGCAATATCACCTCACACCTGGCAGAATGGGTATCATCAATAAATCAACAAACAAGTTTGGTGAAGATGTGGAAAAAAGAGAACCCTAGCACACTGTTGGTGGGAATGCAGACTGGTACAGCCACTGTGGAAAGCAGTATGGAGGTATCTCAAAAAATTAAAAATGGAACTGCCTTATGACCTAGTAATTCCACTTCTGAAAATTAATCTTAATAAACCTGAAAAGGTAATTCAAAAGAATATATACACCCTGTTCATTGCAGCACTATTTACAATAGCCAAGATTTGGAATCAGCCCAAGTGCCCATCAGCAGATGAGTGGATAAAACAGCCATGGTAAATTTACACAATGGTAAAAAGGAAGAAAATTTTACTCTTTGTGACAGCATGGATGGACCAAGAGAACATTATGCTAAGTGAAATAAGGCAGTCAGAGAAAGACAAGTTACCATACGATTTCACTCATTTGTGGAATTTAATAAACAAACTGAACTAACAAGCAGAATAGAGACAGACTCATAGATAGACAGGAGGCAGACAGTTCTGGTGGGTGGGGAGTGTTATGGAGGTGGAGGGATTGAGAAAAAAAAAAGAGAATTCATGGACAAGGACAAAAGTGTGATGATTGTGGGGGGAGGGGTTTAAGGTTAAATGGGGAGATAAATGGTGATGGGGAAAAATGGAACTTAATTAAAAAACCACACACAACAAAAAAGTAAATAAAACAAATTTTTAAACAATTACTTTCCCGAGATTATGGAGTAATTATGTTTCATAATGTACATTTAGGTAACAAATATGAGAGAAAATGCATAGTATTTGTATTTGTGTGTGTGTGTGTGTGTGATGGTTGAATACATAGAAATTGAATAATAAACAAACATTAGAGAAGGAGAAGTGACTAGGATCAGGACTTGAGGAGAATAGATAATTAAATTTTATTGGTAATATATTATTTCTACTTTTAAATGCTTCAATAAAGTAAGTAAAATTAATTTTTAATGGAGATCAGTACTTCTAATATTGCTACATACAGCATATCAAAATATCCTAGAAACTATTTTGCAAATAATTTTTAACAACTGGTTTTTGCAAAATGATCCCAGATTTTTAAGAGATTAGAAAAGAAAGAAGGCAAAGGACATTCTGAGTGCTAATGTTTCGCTCTGAGCCCTGGTGAATGAGAAGTGGATTTAGGCTGGATTATCTTCTTAAAGTGAATTTTCTGAATTTCACAGTATTCCCATTGTGCATGCAATTCTTTTGTCAATCGGAGAAAACAACAACAACAACAACAAAAGGGACGGGGGGTTATCCCCCAAAAATAAAGTCTGGAAATGACCAGACAGTCAAATTTACCTAGAGATTGATTGGGTCAAGATGGCAGACTGAGCACTAGTGAGCTTCTCTTATCCTACCACAAATCCCCTTTAATGACAGGAAAGGAAGGTTTGGGTAACTCCAGAAAGGCACGGGGAAAAGAAAGGGCGAATTCCTCGAAGATGAAAAGCAGATGGGGCAGGGGCACCGAGGTGGGGGTGGGGGGAGGTGGGGGTGGGGAACCTGAGGGCTCCCAACTGGAGAGAGAGACGCTAGGTGGTAGGGTAGGGTAGGGGGGCTGTGGGCTGGGCTGCTGGGGATTTGGCAAGGGGCGGGTCCAGGAACCCAGATGCGATTCCCAAGCCGGGGGCCGAGGTGGGCGTGTGAGAGCTGGGGGAGGGGAGCGCATGTTGTTTAGCAGGAAGGGGAGGCCTGGCAGGAAGCGGAGCCGCGGAGAGAGGGGAGGAGACTTGCTGCTTCGGTAGCGGCCGGTGGGATCCCCAAGTGGCAGTGGGGCTGCCTGCGAGTCAGGGGTCCGCTGGAGACACAGCCTCCATCCTCTTCGCCCAGCCCGCCGCCCGCTTAGACGCGCTCCTCCACCCCGGATCCTCCCCAACCAGCTCTTGCTAAAGCTCGGCGCCTGCAGATCCACTTTGCTCACAGGTTCACAGCCAGGTGTTCCCTATTTGGGCACGTGAAGCCCGCGATCCCCAGACGCGGGGAGGTGGGCACCGGACTAGAGAACTGGAGGTTGGGGGTTGGTTTGCTTCAGGCAAGACCATTGGGGTCCTTGCCAGGACGGGACAGGAGCCCGAGAAGAGGGACTTGGAGACTGGAGGTGGGAGGGGCGAGTGGAAAAACACCTGGTTCGTGTACAAAGGTGGCTAGAAAAGGAAATGAGTTCCTTGTGAGCACCCAGCGGGGAAAGTGCGAATGAATAGGAAGGAGATCAAGGAGAGAGACAGGAACAGCAGGCAGAAGGCGTGTCTTTATGGGAATTAAGAGGGACAGAGTGTGCCCTAGCTGACTTGGCTCAGTGGATAGAGCGTTAGCCTGCGGACTGAAGAGTCCCAGGTTAGATTCCAGACAAGGAGACAGTTCCCCAGTTGGGAAGCATGCAGGGGGCAGCCCATCAGTGATTCTCATAGTTGATGTTTCTCTCTCTCATTCTCCCTTCCTCTCTGAAACCAATAAAGAAATATATTTTTAAAAACAAGGCACATGTGGACTACACTAGTGGAAAGGAAGAGATATGAGGCAGGAGAGCTTCTAAGAAATGGTGAATATTTGTGTGTGGTGTAAGGACTCTAGGATATCAACAGAGGGACAGGCATTATGCAAAGGAACCCTGTAGTTGGGCCTTCAATCAAAGCAACCACCACCTCTCTGAAACTCCAGCACAGCTAAAGGAGCCTGGAGGGCGGGCTGATGCAGCCAAGCATCCAGTACCATCCTGATAACCAGCATTCTTTTTTTTTTTTAATCTATTTTGTTGATTTTTTACAGACAGTAAGGGAGAGGGATACAGAGAAACATTGATCAGCTGCCTTTTGCACACCCCCTAGTGGGGATGTTCCCGCAACCAAGGTACATGCCCTTGACCAGAATGGAGCCTGGGACCCTTCAGTCTGCAGGCAGATACTCTATCCACTGAGCCAAACCGGTTTTGGCCAGCATTCTTTTTAAAAGTATTTTTTAAATTGATTTAGAAAGGAAGGGAGAGAGATAGAAACATCAGTGATGAGACAATCACCAGCCGGCTGCCTCCTGCACAACACCTCCCTCCCCCCATCCAGCCAACAACCCAGACATGTGCTCTTGACCTGAATTGAATGCAGGACCATTCAGTTTGCAGTACGATGCTTTATCCACTAAGCCAAACCAGCCAGGGCAGGGCAATACCCAGTATTCTTTTTCTTTTCTTTTTTTAAATATATATATTATTGATCTTTCACAGAGAGAAAGGGAGAGGGATAAAGAGTTAGAAACATCAATGGGAGAGAATCATTGATCAGCTGCCTCCTGCACACCGCCCACAGGGGATGTGCCCGCAACCAAGGTACATGCCCTTGACCAGAATGGAACCAGGGACCCTTCAGTCCGCAGGCCGACACTCTATCCACTGAGCCAAACCAGTTAGAGCTATACCCAGTATTCTTGCTGGACATATTGAATAATTTGGGCAGCAATGTACCTGGTGCCCAGCAACTTTGTGATAGAGAAATTAATTCATGCTATAATACACTAAATGTTTCTTTTTAGCCTCCTCCCCGCCCCCCCACCTCCTTTGCAGATATGAAGACCTCTCACAAAAAGGCACCTGCAGAGCAGGAAACCAGAGACAAAGTAAATCACCACACCGGATCCGCACATGTGAAGAAGAAAAAAATGTCTCATAAGAAACAGAGGGGCAGACCTTCATACCAGCCCCGCAGGAGCCTCGTAGGCTGCAGGATCTCCCACGGGTGGAAGGAAGGCGACGAGCCCATCACCCAGTGGAAAGGGACCGTCCTGGACCAGGTGCCCATCAACCCCGCTCTGTACCTGGTCAAATATGATGGCATTGACTGTGTCTATGGACTGGAACTGCACAGGGATAAAAGAATTTTAAAACTTAAAATACTTCCTGATAAGGTGCCACTGTCTCAAGTCAGAGATGTGCACCTCGCCAGCACCATCATTGGCAAAGCGGTGGAGCATCTGTTTGAGGGCGAGCACGGGGCCAAGGATGAGTGGAGAGGGATGGTGTTGGCCCAAGCGCCCATCATGAAAGCGTGGTTCTACATCACCTATGAGAAAGATCCCGTCCTGTACATGTACCAGCTTCTGGATGACTACAAGGAAGGAGACCTCCGCATCATGCCAGATCCTAGCGAGTCTCCAGCAGAGAGAGAGCCAGAAGGAGTTATAGATGGCCTGATAGGCAAACACGTGGAATATACCAAAGAAGATGGCTCCAAACGGATAGGCAAGGTTATTCACCAAGTGGAGGCCAAACCCTCTGTGTACTTCATCAAGTTTGAGGATGATTTCCATATCTATGTCTACGATTTGGTGAAAAGGTCCTGTTAGGGTACAATTTGTCACATTTGTGGAGGCAAATGTTTGGAGGCACAAAAAAATGTAGCTTTTTGATGTATAGAAAGCTTTAGACTCCCTACCAATGAACATCGTTGCCAGCATAACTATTGTTTGTTCTGAAAAATACAAATGTGTGTGGACATGCCATGTGTGGAAGGACTTTATCATGTGGAGGAGACTGGGTGTGTTGGGTGGATGGGGCATGAAAGGAAGGGACAGCTGTAAATTCGGGCTGTGAATAAAGTTCAGTAGCATCATCATCAGTCATCTAAAAATGGCATAGGACTCAGCTGGCCTGCTCTGGGAAGGAGGGAGGAGAAGGGACCAGAGCTGGGCTGTGGGGGAGGGCAGAGGGAGGTTGCTGCTGAGGAAGCAGTGGGGAGGGGCCAGAACTGGAGGGGCTTCCTGGGGGAAGGCTGTGTGAGGAGGGGGAGGCCCCAGCTGGGAGGAGATGAGAATAACAGAGGGAGAGGGAGATCTTGGGGCTTAGAGGAAAGCAGACTGAAGAACTGGAGTGGAGAGGGCACAGAGAATCTCAGAAGAGGTCCAGAGCCAGGGGAGAAAGACAAAGCTGGCAGAGATTAGGGGAGTGGCTACAGGATACTCTAAGGTGGGACTAGGCCTGTGAGGACCAAAGGGCCAGGGACACTGAAGAAGGAGGAATCCTAAGAAGAAAGCCTGCCCCAGGGAGAGATCCTACAGACAAAGAGGTGTGGGGAGTGGGCCGAGGGGAGAGGGGAGAGGGGAGGCCCAGGAGCATCTTGCACTTCTGACAGGCCCACATTGCTGTCCCTGGCTCTGGGCACAGAGATTGTGGCAATGGAGAGAAGCCAGGTAGGTGGCCTGCAGGTCCCCTAGAAGGTATTTGGACAGGGATGACTCAAGGGTTAAGCAGGAGCCAGGTTTACACCTAAAAGATGGAGTTCATTTCAGGGACTTCATGCTACACTGCAAAGCAGGACCCTGGACCCTGGGCCTAAACACACTCACACTGTGCCTTCAGGATGTGGCTGTGGGTGGCCTCTTTGCTCAGAGGACCCAGGAGCAACAGGTCTTGGACCTGAAGGTCTTGGTTCCTTTACCCTACACCAGTGGTCAGCAAACTCATTAGTCAACAGAGCCAAATATCAACAGTACAACGATTGAAATTTCTTTTGAGAAATTTCTAATTTTTTTAAACTTAAACTTCATCTAATGCTACTTCTTCAAAATAGACTCACCCAGGCCATGGTATTTTGTGGAAGAGCCACACTCAAGGATGCCAAAGGGGAGAGCAGTTGGAGGGCACCAGGCTTTCAGGGGAGGGCAGTTAGAGGCAACCAGGCCTGCAAGGGAGGACAGTTGGGGGCAATCAAGTCTGTAGGGGAGCACAATTGGGGGTGATCAGGAAAGCAGAGGAGAGAAGTTGGGTGTGACTGGGCCTGCAGGGAAGGGCAGTTGGGGGGGGGGCAGGCCCTGAGGGGATAGTAGTTCGGGGGTGGGACCAGGCCTGCAGGGGAGGGTAGTTAGGGGCAAACAGGCTGGCAGGGGAGCAGTTAGGCATCAATCAGGCTGGCAGGGGAGTGGTTAGGGGATGATCAGGCTGACAGGCAGAAGCGGTTAGGGGCAATCAGGAAGGCAGGCAGACAAGCAGTTGAGAGTCAGCAAGCCTGGATTGTGAGAGGGATGTCAGATTGCCCTAAGCGTGCAGTCCAACATCCCTTGAGGTGTCCCAGATTGGATAGGGTGCAGGCTTGGCTGAGGTACACCCCCCCCCATGCATGAATTTCATGCACCAGGCCTCTAGTACTATATAATTTGCTTAGTTATATGTTTATTACAGTCCCAGTGCACAAAATGCTTGCATGGGGGGTTCTTAGCTCTGCCTGCACCCTCTCCAATTGGGGACATCCCTCTCATAATCTGCAACCACTGGCTCCTAACTGCTCACCTGCCTGCCTGCCTGATTGCCCCTAACTGCCCTTCCCTGCTTGCCTGGTTGCCCCCAACTGTCCTCCTCTGCTAGCCAATTTGGTTCTGATTGATCAGTTCTTATGCCAGGGTCAAAAGCTCCGCCTCCTAGGCAGCCATTGGCTGCCAACAGCACCCACCTCTGGTCCTGATTGGTCAGTTCCTATGCCAGTCAGCATCAAAAGTTCCACTTCCTAGCCCACGTGTCAAACACAAGGCCCGCGGGCCAAATCCGTCCCGCCAGGCCTTGCAATGTGGCCCGCACCACGCTGTCATCACTGCACTCCGCTGTGTTTCCATCACAATGACAGTTTATGACTGTTCAGTAAACCATTCGGCCTGTGATTTAGGCTGGATTTTAGATTTTGGCCCCTTCTCTGATTGAGTTCGACACCCCTATCCTAGACAGTCATTGGATCCCCACAGCACCCAACTTTTATTCTCATTGGTCAGTTGCTATGCCAGTCATTGTCAAAAGCTCCACCTTATAGGAAGCCATTGGTTTCCCACAACACCCACCTTTGATTCTGAATTGTCATTTCCTATGCCAATCAGCATCAAAAGCTCCATCTCATAGGCAATCATTGATTGGCTCAACACAGCATCTAAATTTGGGTCTCCTTGGTCACTTTTATGCCAGTCATTGTCAAAATCTCCACCTCCTTGGAAGCCATTGGTTCCTCACAGTACCCGCCTGTGGTTCACATTCATCGGTTCCTATGCCAATCAGCGTCTGAAGCTCCATCTCTTAGGCAGCCATTGGTTCCCCAAAGCACTTACCTCTGGGTCTCATTGGTGGGTTCATCTGCCAGTCAGCATCAGAAGCTCTGCCTGCTAGGAAGCCATTAACTCCCCATAGCATCTAGATTTGGGTCTCATTGGTCAGTTTCTATGCCAGTCAGTGTCAAAATATCCACCTCCTTGGAAGCCATTAACTCCCCACAGCACCCACATGTGGGACTCATTGGTCAGTTCCTATGCCAGGCAGCACCCAAAGCTTTACTTCCTAGGCAGCCATTGGTTCCCCATAGCACCCACCTGTGGGTCTCATTGGTCGGTTCCTATGCCAGTTAGAATCCAACGCTACGCCTTCTAGGCTGCCATTGGTTCCCCACAGCAACCAATGGTTCTGATTGTTCCTTTCCAATGCTAGTTATCGTCATAAGCTTCTCCTTGGCAGCCATTGGATCTCCACAGCACACAACTTTGGTTCTGACTGGTCAGTTTCTATGCCAGTCAGCGTCAATTGCTCTGCCTCCTAGACAGCCATTGCTTCCTCACAGCAACCACTTGTGGTTCACATTGGTTGGTTCCTATGCCATTCAGTGTCTTAAGGTCCCCCTCCTACGCAAAAATTAGTTCCCCACAGCCCCACCTGTGGGTCTCATTGGTCAGTTTCTAGGCCAGTCAGCATCCAAAGCTCTGAATCCATTGGTTCCCCGCAGCAGCCAACTGTGAGTTTTATTGGACACTTCATATGCCAGTCAACTTCATAAGCTCCACCTCCTAGGCAGCCATTGGTTATCCTCAGCACCCACCTGTGCTACTCATTAGTCAGGTCTCATGCCAGTCAGTATCAAAAGCTCCTCCATCTAAACAGCCATTGGTTCCCCACATCATCAACCTTTGCTTTTTTGTTTTGTTTTGTTTTGTTTTTGTTTCTTTGTTTGGAGGGACTGGTTTTTTATTTTAAAAAGATACTTGTTCAGTTTTCAGTATCAAGACAGTTGCATTATTGGTTTCGGTTTCTGTCAATTGGCCCCACAAGGGACCACACCAAAGGAGAGTGCATTTTAAGCCATTAAGTTGCAGGATATGCACCTAACATACCTCAAGGAAACCACACTAAAAACGGGGCAAGCACCCACATTTAGTTCTGATTGGTTGGTTTCTATGCCAGCCATCGTGAAAAGCTCCACCTCCTAGACATCTATTGGCTCCCCACAGCATCATCTTTGGATCTCATTGGTCATTTTCCATGCCAGTCAGCTTCAGAAGCTCCACCTCCTAGGCAGCCATTTGTTCCCACAGCACCCACCTGTGTTTCTGATTGCTCAATTCCAATGCCAGTCAGGGTCAGAAGCTCCACCTCCTGGGCACACATTGGTTCCCCACATTACCCACCTGTGGGACTCATAGGTCAGTTCCTGTGCCAGTCATTTTCAAAAGCTCCTCCTTCTAAACAGCCATTGGTTCCCCACAGCAGCAAACTGTGGATTTTATTGGTCGCTTTCTATGCCAGTCTGCTTCAGAAGCTCCAACTTCTAGGCAAACATTGGTTCCTCACAGCAGCCACCTGAGGTTCTCATTGGTTGGCTTCTATGACAGTCAGTGTTAGAAGCTCCCCACTGCACACACCTGTGCTACTCATTGGTCGGTGCTTATACCTGTCAACGTCAAAAGCTTTGCCTCCTAGAAAACCATTGGATCCCTGCCTCAGCCACCTGTATTTCTGATTGGTCAGTTCCTATGCTAGTTAGTGTCAAAAGCTCCTCCTCCTAGACAGCCATTGGTTCCCCAGAGCACCCTTCTTTGGTTCTGATCTATGTCAGACATCATCAAAAGCTCCGCCTCCTAGGCAGCTATTGGCTCCCCACAGCATCCATATTTGTTTCTCATTGGTCAGTTCCTAGGCCAGTCATTGTCAAAAGATCCTTTTTCTAGACAGCCATTGGTACCCCATAGTACACATCTGTGTTTCCGATGGGTCGGTTCCTATGCCAGTCAGTGTCAAAAGCTTTTCTTCCTAGACAGCCATTGATTCTCTACAGCACCCACCTTTGGTTCTGATTGGTTGGTTCCAATGCCAGTCAGCATCGAAAGCTCCACTTTTTAGGCGGCCATTGGTTCCCCATAGCACCCACTTGTGTTTCTGATTGGTCACTTCCAATGCCAGTTAGGTCAGAAGCTCCACATACTATGCACACATTGGTTCCTCACAGTACCCATCTGTGGCACTCATTGGTCAGTTCCTATATCAGTCAGCATCCAAAGCCCTGCTTCCTAGGCAGCTATTGGCTGCCCGTAGCAACCAAGTTTGGTCGATTTCTATGCCAGTCAATGTCACATGCTCCGCCTTCTAGGCAGCCATTGGTTACCCCGAGCACCCAACTATGGTTCTGATTGCTTAGTACCTATGCCAGTCCAAGTCAAAATCTCTGCCTCATAGGCAGCCATTGGTTCCCCACATCACCCAGCTGTGGTTCTGATTGGTCAGTTCCCAAGCCAATCTGTGTCAAAAACTTCACTTCCTAGGCTGCCATTTGCTCCTGGCAGCACTCACCTGTGGTTCTCATTGGTCATTTCCTATGAAAGTCAGTGTCAAAAGCTCCTCCTCCTAGATACCCATTGGTTCCCCAGAGCACCTTCCTTTGGTTCTGATTGGTTGGTATCTATACCAGACATTGTCAAAAGCTCCACCTCCTAGGCAGGTATTGGCTCCCCGCAGCATCCATATTTGGTTCTCATTGGTTGTTTTCTGTGCCAGTCAGCCTGAGAAGCTCTGCGTCCTAGGCAGCCATTTGTTCCCATAGCACCCACCTGTGTTTCTAATTGGTCACGTCCAATGCCAGTCAAAATCAGAAGCTCCACCTACTAGGCAACAATAGGTTCCCCAGCCGAAGCCGGTTTGGCTCAGTGGTAGAGCAGACTGAAAGGTCCCAGGTTCGAGTCTGGTCAAAGGCATGTACGTTGGTTGCGGGCACATCCCCAGTAGGGGGTGTGCAAGAGGCAGCTGGTCAATGTTTCTCTCTCATCGACCTTTCTAGCTATCTATCCCTTTCCCTTCCTCTCTGTAAAAAATCAATAAAATATATTTTAAAATAAATAAATAAATAAATAAATAAATAAATAAATAAACAAACATATTAAAAAAAAAAATAGGTTCCCTATAGTATCCACCTGTGGGTCTCATTGGTCGGTTCCTCTGCCCGTCCGCATCTAAAGCCCTGCCTCCTAGGCAGCTATTGGCTACCCACAGCGTCCACGCTTGGTGTTCAATGGTCGTTTTCTGTGCCAGTCAGCCTGAGAAGCTCTGAGTCCTAGGCAGCCATTTGTTCTCATAGCACCTACCTGTGTTTCTGATTGGTCACGTCCAATGCCAGTCAAAATCAGAAGCTCCACCTACTAGGCAACAATAGGTTCCCCAGAGCACCCACCTGTGGGTCTCATTGGTTGGTTCCTATGCCCGTCAGCATCTAAAGCCCGGCCTCTCATTCTGCTATTGGCTTTCCACAGCATCCTTGTTTGGTTCTCAATGGTCGGTTTTTATGTCAGTCAGCCTCAGAAGCTCCGCCTCCTATGCAGCCATTAGTTCCCCATAGCACCCACCTTTGGTTCTGATTGGTTGGTTTCTATGCCAGTCCGCATAAATAGCTCCGCCTTGTAGGCAGCCATTGGCTCCACCCAGCACCCAGATTTGGTTCTTATTGGTCAGTTCCTATGCAAGTCAGTATCTCCAGACCTAACTCTGTGCCTGATCAATGTGGCGAGGCTTAACAGCAGCCCTGAGGAGGCGAAAATAAAGTCTGGCTGCTGGGCAAAATCAGAAAGAAAGAGTGAGAGAAAGAGAGAGGTAAGTACACCGGTCAACAGCTTTCACTGAAGCTGCAGATCAGACTGATTCCCTTTTTGGGTGTCACCCACCGGGGCAGTCAGTGCTGGGTCATTAGACTGCAGTTGGGCAACCCAGCGCTGACTTCCAATGGTCAGCCTTTTGTCGTGAGAGGTCATTTCAACCTGGGTCTTTATTATAGAGATTGTTTTCCTCTGAGAATGTAACCCTTAAACGTGCATATTTTTTCTTCTTTCACACCAAATGTATCTCAAGTCCTTAGAAGAATATCTGGCATATAAGTATTTGTTGACGATATGAATCTCATTGGTAAGACAACAGAAATGGAAGTAAATAAAATAATGCAACATGTATCAGAACAGCAACAGATATGAAGTTTGAAAATATGGATTGATACCCTGGCCAGTTTGGCTCAGTTGGACAGAGTACTTTGGCCCACTGGACCAAAGGTTCATGGGTTTGATTCTTAGTCAGGGAAACCAACCTTGGTTGCAGGTTGAACCCCCAGCCCTGACCAGGGCACGTGTAGTATGCAACCAATCTATGTATCTCATGTCAGTGTTCTCTCTCTCCCTCCTCCCTCCCTTTCACCTTGTCTGAAAATCAATGGAAAAAATATCCTCGGGTGAGGATTTAAGAAAAAACAGAAAATATATATTGACAAGTTAAACAAGGATGTCAAACTCACAAGCTAGCATGGGCCAAATAACCAAGGTTGAAATGTGTGGGCCACAAAAAACAAAAGCTTCAAGTTTCATGGAAACCTAGGTTTATTTCAATAGAGATATGCTGACTACAAAGGACTGAAATATATAAATGAGTCATCGTTCACATAAAATAATAGATCATTTTAATAAAAATTAATATTTTTCTTGAACATTAACTTACCTGACAATGAATAACTGCACAAATTAATAAGTGTAACACAAATACGGTAAACCTATTTTTCTTGTTCTCTGAAATTGAAGTATTTCATGTTGTGCACAACAAAGTCAGTCTAAGACTAATGACGTGGCCACTGGCTCTAAAATATTCGCTGCTAGCGGGGACCGGTTTGGCTCAATGGATAGAGCGTCGGCTTGGGGACTGAAGGGCCCTGGGTTCGATTCCGGTCAAGGGCATGTACCTTGGTTGCGGGCATATTCCCAATAGGGGGTGTGCAAGAGGCAGCTGATCGATGACTCTCTCTCATTGATGTTTTTAACTCTCTATAGCTCTCTCTTCCTTTCTGTACAAAAATCAATAAAATATATTTTTCAAAAAAGATTCGCTGCTAGTATTAGTGGAGAGAAATGGTGCGCCTGCGTGTAAGGAAGGCCTAAGGGAAATGAATGCATCACGATTATAGTCATCAGTCATTAGCGAATGTTGTATTAATTACAATGTTTGTTATTAATAATTATGTATAACAGGATATTGTAAAAATTTAGCTTGAAATTTTTATTAAAACATTTCTTACAAACCATTGTATTGGCTGGGCCGCAAAAATATTTGTTGTGGGCCACATGCAGCCTGCAGGCCACTAATTTGACATGCTTGCCATAAAGTATGTATAAAATAAATTTATTTCTCACAGTTCTGGAGGCTATAAGTCTGAGATCAGGGTGCCAACATGGTTTGGTCCTGGTGAGGCCCCTTTCTAGTTTGCTTTATGCTTACAGTATATGTGTACATCCACATAAAATGTAGCATTGTATTGAATATTTTAAAAAATTATTAATGGTAACTCTGCATCCAGGCAGAGACTGTTTCACTTTGCCAGATATTCCAATTAATGGTCCTAGAGACTTATAGCTAAAAGAGGTCATAAAATTGTGGGACCCCAAAGTTAAAGATCATAACATAACATAACTTGCTGGACAATTTTCATATCCTAATTTTGTTTGAAGCCCCTCTCAAAAGATGCTATTTTGTGGGTATCTGATATAACAGCCAAATACAATGCCAAAGTAATCACAAATATTTAAAGGATCCAGTTAGGTGCTCGACCTTCTTTTTGGTGGTAGAAGGGATGCCTGAAGGACTGAGTATTGTAAACCTGCCTAAATAGTACTGAGCATCATTGGTTGGCAATGAGGCTCCTGAATTTTCTTAGAGATTTTTGCCATTCTTCCTAGATGTGTGATATCACAACATGGGCTGTTTAGACTGAGACTTCTGATTTAGTGAAGGTTTTGAAATCCAGAGTGTAGAAGCACTTGTGCTAAACTTTGATCTATCACCTTGTGGCAAGTGGAGATTAGGTAACCTTAAGTATAAGAAACATATATTGAAGACCTGTTCATATGGATGCAAAGAAATCCGGTCTTTAGGTACCAGTAGTATTGGAAAGAAGGTTTTGTCCATGTGTAAAACATTTCACCACGTGCCATTAGTCCCGTTAGTCACATTGTCTCCAACAGCTGAGGCTATAGGAGAAACAACTCGATTTATTTGCTATTATGCAAAGTGTCCCCTTGGAAGTTCAACTGGAAGACTGGGAATCCAATCACTCGCTATGACATGCGCTGACCACCAGGGGGCAGTGCAGAATGAAGGAAGGCCCTGGCCAGCAGCAGACAGCTGAGGAAGAAAGGCCCCAGCGGGCCCTGATTGCAGGTCAGACCTAGGGACCCTATCAGGCATTATTTCATGCACTGGGCCTCTAGTCCACTATAAACCTTCAGTACCCTTTAGATTTTTGTACATGGCTGTCCTTGAACCTCTTACTACCTGTGATTCCTTTAAGAATTTAATCTGAGCTGTAATTTTTTTTGCTCCTGGATTTCTATACACCCAGGAAGGGTCAAAAAGAGTGATTTATGTGTCCCACCAATACTTCTCTACATGTGGCTGAATCTTATCTGGTACCTATTCGCAGGAAAATACAAACATCTGTTCTTAATATATATTAAGGTTTAGAGGTAACACTTAGAGTGCACAGAATTGACCCAAAAGGTTTTACTCACAAGGTCATATTGACTTCCTTTGTGTACTTTAAACCAAGCCCAAACCCATTAGCTCATTTTTAAAATGTTTTTTATTGATTTCAAAGAGAGGAAGGGAGAGTGGGAGATAGAAACAACAATGATGAGAGAGAAACATCCATCTACTGCTTCCCGCACACCCTTTACTGGGGATCTAGCTCACAACTCGGACATGTGCCCTGATAGGAAGTCAAACAGTGATCTCTTAGATCTCTTGGTTCACAGGTTGATGCTCAACCACTGGACCACACAAGCCGGACCATTAGTTCATTTTTTATGCCATTTCCCTCAGCAGGTCTGGGCAGAAGACTCACTTGAGCATCCATATCTAACAGGGCCATAGAAGTTTGATTCTCTCCCTTCACCAAAATTCCTCAGCATATTCAAATAGGTGCATATGACTTTTGATTGCCATTAAAGACAGGGAGCCCAAAGCTCTCATCCTGTAACCACTTCCCCAATTCCTCCTCATTAAAATATGTAGGCCAATTTATCCCATAGTTGTGGTCTGTACATTTACCAATTCTTATAAAGTACCATCAAATTCTATTAATTGGCTGGTGAGGTCCTCCTTCTTACAGAAAACCACATTTCTATCAGCATTTTATCTCATTGTTACAAGTAACAAGAACTGTGAGGATTATGACATTTTATCCTATTTGTGAATTAACAAGATAGCCTGTTACAGTTTCTTGGGTGCCAGCCGAAGACAGGAGACTTCTGGGTCCGACACAAAGGATAGTTTATTATTCACAATAATAGCAAGAGCCCGGATATTGGTTTTTATGCCCAGGAAGCCCAAGTCCCCTGATGTAAAATGGTCTTATGACAACTACATACGTATAAAGTAGGCTGCATTATGAGAAAGGGAATCTCATTTTGGGAAGCTCAAAACGTTTATAATGGGTAGTAAGTGCCCTTCCCTTTGCTCTTGAAGGAGACATTATCTTTATTATATTGGAATAAGCATTCTTTCCCTTTGCCGCAGAACAAATCATTCTATCTTCCACAGATTCAAAGCAAACCTGCTCCTTACGTCAGAGATACTATCTCAATCTGCCAAAGCTGCTTGCTATTCAAACACCTTTAAAGATAGCTTCAAAGAAAGAAGAGTCAGTGTCTTTCATTCAAGAGTACAGAAACATATCAGACATATGTAGAATTGCCTTCCAACAATATGAGTGAAATTGCTGGTAATATGTCTTCTTCAAACATAGGTTAATGTCAAATTTCTCTCTGACTTAAAGTATCACCTACAGTGTATAGCAAGAATGTCAAACTCAAAGGCTAACACGGGCCAAATACATAAGGTTTAAGTTTATGTGGGTCACAAAAAACACACCAAAATCTTCAATTTTCATGGAAACGTAGGTTTATTTTCATAGAGATATGCTGAATACAAAGGGATGAAAAAACGAGTCATCATTAACATAAAACAATAGGACATTTTAACAAAAATTAGTATTTTCCTTGAAAATTAACTTACCAGACACTGAGTTATTGCACAAATGAATAAGTGGAACACAAATAAACCTATTTTTTTCCCCAAAGGCGAGATATTTCCTATTGCGCACACCAAACAAGTCAGTACAAGACTAATGACGTGGCCATCGGCTGCTAAAATATTCGCTGCTGGTATTAGTGGAGAGAAATGTTGTTCCTGCACGTAAGGTATGTATTTATACCAGCTGAATGGACTAAGACATATAATATATACACAGAATGGAATATTAGTCAGAAAATGGAATGAAGTTCTGATCCATATTGCAACATGAACCATTAAAAATTGTGCTAATTGCCAAAACCGGTTTGGCTCAGTGGATAGAGCGTTGGCCTGCGGACTGAAGGGTCCCAGGTTCAATTCTGGTCAAGGGCATGTATCTTGGTTACGGGCATATCCCCAGTAGGGGGTGTGCAGGAGACAGCTGATTGATGTTTCTCCCTCATCGATGTTTCTGGCTCTCTGTCCCTCTCCCTTCCTTTCTGTAGAAAATCAATAAAATATGTTTTAAAAAATTGTGCTAAGTGAAAGAATCCAGACAGACTTGGCAGAGTATGTGAAGTTATACTCACCTTCTCCTAAGACCAAATGGGCATTACATGTGAATTATAGAGCAATCAACCTGAATAACCAACTAAAGACTGGTTGAAGAAGTCTTATAACTAAGAAGCAGCCATTTCAAGACTGGTAAGAAGGATGGAGATATGAACAGGGCTGGCCCCACATCCACGTGCAGCAGCTGAAATTCTGGAGAGATGTCTCAGCAGTAGAGGCCCTACCTTAGGAGAAAGGGGTCTCAGCCCTCTGCTGGGTTCCCCAGCCCGGAACACCAGTGCCAGGGATGTTATCATCAGAGTGAGATGGGAGACTGCTACTTTATTGAAGCCATTTTACTTATGTAATATCTAATAAGCACATAGAGAGTGTTTTCTATGTGCTAGGACTATTCTAGATTCTTTACACGTATTAAATCATTCAGTCTTCAAAACATTTCCACAAAGAAAATAATTTTATCATTGTCAGGCACCCTTTAAGGGCCAAGGTAAAAAATCTTAGCGTGCACTGGTCCTGAGCTCTGGCAGAACGACAATGGCACAGGGCAAACTGGAGTCATACAGAGAGAGATTGGGTTGTATGATTTCAGGAAAAGGCCTAGAGGAACAGGTGCCAGTGTCCCTGTGGGAGCTAACATCGGAATGTAGTCCATCCTCCCTTTCTGAGAGCTGCCTATCCTTACGGAAAGATTTACAACATTCTAGTCCCAGAGGTGCCCACCCTTTGCACCCCCAGCCCTATTGCCTATAACCATTACACCTTGCCTGCTTTCCCATGCCTGTAATGCTTACTTTTCCACATAATCTTTTCCCTTCCACCCTATATAAGCAGCTGGCTTATGTGGGGGCAGAGCAGGTTTTTGTGGATGACCTGCTGCTCTCCCATACTGCCAGAAGTATTGGAATAAACACTTATATGATTCATATGATTCAACCCTGTCTCTGCTTAATTGGCTCAAGTAGTGACAGGAAGCCTGGACCCCTTGGTTGTCTGGTTACAAAAATATCTCCTCCAAGATATGTGTTAATTACAAAGGAAAACAAATGTAAATTTACAATGGAGAAAACATTAACCAAGTTATCAAATTTATAATCAATAATGTCATATTAGTGTCATGCACTTTCTAATGTGATGAATCAAAGATATAACTCTCCTGTGGCATTCTTGCCAAAAATGCATTATCTCCATCTACTTGAGTGAAAACATCAGAAAACAAATTGAAGGTTATTTTTGCTTCAAAAGTGTCACGGTTATGAAAAAATTGAGGAACTGTTACAGAGTGAAGGAGACTAAGGAAACCTGACTACTAAATGCAGCTGGTATCCTGTATTAGATTCTGGTACACACACACACAAAAAATATTAGTGGGAAAATGAGTGAAATTCTAATAAGGGCTGCAATTAGTAGTGTTGTGCTGGTGTTAATTTTCTACTTTTTAAAATAATTGTGCTATAGTTATGTAAGATGTTAACATTAGGAAAAACTAGGTGAAGAATACATGGGAATGTGCTCTACCAGTTTTGTGACTGTAGGTCATAAAATGTTTAAGAAAATAATTAAAGAGAAAAATAGTAGTATGATTAAAATAGGTATATATGGGTGCTTGATAAAGGAGCAATTAATTATTCATTGTAAATTCTTGAAAATCTTCAAAGAGGGTACAATATTTAATTTGGAATTACAAAAAAAGTACAAGTTTCCAAGGTGAGAAAAGGGGTGGAAGGGATTGCATACAAAGTATGGATATTGGAGAAAATTAATATCTATAGCATATAGCTTCTAATTTTATTTTTAAGTAAAATTCTATTCCTCCTTCACTCCATTTCTGCCAATAACACTTAGCTTTAGAAGATCTTATTTATTTATTTATTTATTTATTTATTTATTTTGTTTTGCTAACACAAATTCTGAAGACTGGCTTTTAAATTACAAGTCTTTATAATTTACATTAATTTTTTCTCTCATCATTGATGGTTCAATCTCTCTCCCTTCCTCTCTGAAATCAATAAAATATATATTAAAAATTTCAAACTAAATAAGAGGGATCTCTCCTCCTTCTGCAGTATTAAGGGAAAGAGATTGCTCTCTAGAAACATAACCAGTTCAAATACATTTATTTGATCAGACGTTATATTAAGAAAATTTGCAAATATACCAAATTTATTTTTCCTGCACAATATGGCAACCTGTGTTAGTTTTCATATCTGTTATCAATTTGTTCCGTTCTCATTTAATAGAAATCTGTCCTTGGAAGTATAATTTGAATAAAGCATTGTGAAAGAATGCCTACGTTTGAATTTCGTCCGGTGACAGTTTCCTTGACATAGAAATATGTAATTCTGATTGGTTGTCACACTTGATAGTTTCTTTCCCTTATAACAATGTTTTAATTGATATCTCTGTGTTCCTAAAGAAAGTATTTGTAAAATTTTCTATCAAAGCAGAAAAGAGCCATTGATACATTCTTCTTCTCCCACAGGCAAGAAAGTGGAAAGGTCAGTGAATCTACTAGATTTCTTATTTTATTTTATTTAAATATTAGCTTCAGGAAAACTCTTAATGCTTAGAATCATGTGCTCTGTTTTGGGTATGATGACCTGTACAATATGGCTGAAGAATATGATGAATTGAAGAGAGGTACTGGAGATGAAATTTGGAAAGTAGGTCAAGCCTTAACTGTAAAAGGCTTTGAAGGCTAAAATGTTTAGAAATAGCTTTACAAATGTATCTAATTTTTAGTTTATTCTCTTTGGACAGCATATTAGAAAGCTTTCCTATTTCCAGTGTTCTTTTACTTGGAAAAATGAAGAATTGATGGCTCCTTAGAAATTCTGTTTTACTAGTTGTTAAATAATATGTCAACAATGCCATTAAAATCTTCAGAATCTCTGTCCTGTTTTCATGTGCTTCCAAATGAATCTTATCTCTTTCCCATAGTGAAAGGAATCCTACTAAACCAATCAATGGAATATAAAAGAAAATAGTAAAAGACTATAGAACCCTGTGGTGGGTACTATGGTGTTCTCCAAAACATCTATTCTATCCTTCTGTGTGGAGAAACTACATTCTACATTCTTTGGGTGTGTTCTGATTAAAATATTTCTTGCATTAATCTCATCCTCTTCATCAAAGTGAAGTGTAAGAGAAATCAGACTGATCATATAGAAGAGAAAAGAGTTAAGAGAAAAACAGAGAAAAAGCATGATTGCTTTGATCAAACCATGTCCTGACCAAACTTGGGACACTCCATTACATGAGAAAATAATTGTATTTATTACATAATCTACTTTGAGTTGGGTTTCTGTGGTTTGTCTCCAAAATCATTTCAATTGATATAATCATTTTGCTGCATGGTAAGGACACCTTGCTGAATATTTATATCAGGCAAATTTTCAATACATACCTCTATTGCACTTCTCACATTTTACCATGATCATGGACTACTTTCATATTCAAAAGAAATAAAACACTGTATCAAAAATATATACACATATATACTAAACACACATGTGTAAATACATATTCAATATTTCTACAACATTGGGATCACAGGTAAATATGTGTTATGTGCTGTTTCGGTGTTCTATTACAGGTTATATGTACTAATGATTAACATTTTGTATTTTAAGTGTTTCTCATGTCATCCAATAACCATTAGCATATCACTGGGGATTTATATTGAATATTACAGTAGTTTTAAAAAATAAATGCCCTCTACATTCACTATTGCACCTCCAATTATTTCTTTGTTATAGGTCTTAATGGTAGAATCACTTACTCAGGTAATGGTCATTTTTATAGTGTATAAAAAATGCAAAGTACTTTCTTGATATTTTGGTCAACTTTATATTATACCAAGCAATATATTTGTGCCTTTTACCTCATGATCATCAGCACAGAGCAAATTATCATGTCTTAGAAGTACATTAGTGGAATCTGCAGCCTTTGGATCCTGGCCTGATACCCTAAAGTAAGTGTGTTAATGGTACTGAGGGACTTCCAGTTATGGCTAAGATGGAGTAGCTCCTTTTCTACCAGTTCCTCTCACTTAAACTAAAAATCTCTGGAAATAATACACCAAACATAAAGGAACTCTAAAAGGAATCAACAGCAGGTTAGATAAAGCAGTGGATCAAATCAGCCATTTAGAGGACAAGATAACATTAAGCACCAAAGCAGAATAACAAAGAGAAATACTTATTTAAATGAGTAAAGTCTAAGGGACTTCTGGGACAACATCAAGTGTAACAATGTCTATATCATAAGGAGATACCAGAAGGAGAAGAGAGTGAACAAGGGATTGAGAACCTGTTTGCAGAAATAATGGCTGAAAACTTAACCTGATGAAGGAAAAAGTCACACAAGTTGAGGAACCAAAAAGAGTCTCTATCAAGATAAACCTAAAGAGGCCCATATCAAGACACATCGTAATTAAAAATGGCAAAGGTTAAAGACAAAGAGAGAATCTTAAAAGCAGCAAGAGAAAGATATTAAGTTACATACAAGAGAGCTCCCATAATGCTTTCAGCTGATTTTCCAACAGAAACACTTCAATTTAAAAATGAACAGATAACTTCAGTTCTCCAAAGAAGATACTCAAATGTCAAGCATGAAAAGATGGTCATCATTACTAGTCATCGGGGAAACAAAAATTAAAACCACAATCAGATACTACTTCATGCTCACTAAAATGGCTGTAATGGGAAAAAATGGTGTTTCCCATAGATTTATAAACTCACAGTGTCAAAATACTAAATTCCCATTATAATTATAGTAATTGTTTTGATTATAGGTTTCTGTTAGATTATTTCTTTCAAAAGAACAGTTTACATTAGAAAGATCATACACCATGACCAAGTGTGATTTATTCCAGGTATGCAAGGATGGTACAATATCCACAAATCAATAAATGTGATACATCACATAAACCAATTGAGAGACAAAAATCACATAACCATATCAATCGATGCAGAAAAAGCATTTGACAAAATGCAACACCCTTTCTTGAAAAAAAACTCTCAGCAAAGTGGGAATAGAGGGATAACACCTCAACATAATAAAAGCTATATATGATAAACTCACAGCCAACATCATACTCAATGGGCAAAAACTAAAACCATTTCCCCTAAGAACAGGAACAAGACAAGGATACCCACTTTCACCACACCTGTTCAACATAGTGCTGGAAGTGCTAGCCATAGTGATCAGACAAGAAGAAGAAATAAAAGGCATCCAGATTGGAAAAGAAGTAAAACTGTCATTATTTGCAGATGACATGATATTGTACATAGAAAACCCCAAACACTTCATAAAAAACAAAAACAAAACAACAAAAAAACCAGCTAGACTTAATAAATGAATTCGGCAATGTAGCAGGATAAAAAATTAACACCCAGAAATTTATGGCTTTTTTATACACCAATAATGAACTCACAGAAGGAGAAATGAAAAAAAAAAATCCCATTTACCCTTGCACCAAAAAAAATTAAGATACCTAGGAATAAACTTAGGAGGTAAAAGACCTGTACTCAGAAAACAGCAGGACATTGAAAAAAGAGATAGAGGAAGAAATAAACAAATGGAAGAACATACCGCGTTCATGGATTGGTAGAATCAACATAATTAAAATGTCCATACAATCCAAAGCAATTTATAGTTTCGATGTAATCCTCATTAGAATATCAATGGCATATTTCACAGACCTAGAACAAACTCGCCAAAAATTCATCTGGAATAAAAAAAGACCCTGAATAGCCACAGCAATCCTGAGGAAGAAGAACAAAGTTGGAGGGATCACAATACCAGATATCAAGCTATATTACAAAGCCACTGTTCTCAAAACTGCCTGGTACTGGCACAAGAACAGACATATAGATCAATGGAACATAACAGAGAACCCAGAAATAGACCTAATTGTGCTCAATTAATATTTGACAAAAGAGGCAAAAGCATATAATGGAGTGAAGACAGTCTCTTCAGGAACTCCCATTTGACCCAGTAATCCCACTCCTAGGAATATATCCCAAGAATCTAGAAACACCAATCAGAAAGGACATATGCACTCCTATGTTCATAGCAGCACAATTTACAATAGCTAGAATTTGGAAACAGCCTAGGTGCCCATCTGCAGATGAGTGGATTAAAAAATGTGCTACATCTACACAATGGAATATTACGCTGCTGTAAAAAAGGAACTCTTACCATTTGCAACAGCATGGATGGACCGGAGAGCATTATGCTAAGTGAAATAAGCCAGTCAGAGAAAGATAAATATCACATGATCTCACTCAAATGTGCGATAGAATTATCAACATAATCTAACAAACAAAAATAGAGACAGAGACAAGGTAACACTGAACAGACCGTGCAACCTCAGAGAGAAGACGGGGGAGTGGGGCGGGTAAGAGAGCAACCAAAGGACTTGTATGCATGCATATTAGCATAACCAGTGGACATAGACACTGGGGTGGTGGGGACTTGTCTTGGGGGTGGGAGTGGCTGGGGTGGTCAATTGTGGGGGGGGGGAGATGAAACATATGTAATACCTTAAACAGTAAAAAAGAACAGATTAATAATTCATGTGCAAGCATCATTTATAAGCTTTTGCTTACAAAAGTAAACATCTGATTGGAGAGAATGGTTAAATTATGAAAATATCCTTATGTCGATTTTAATGAAGGTACTACAGAAATGCATAAGACAATATCTAATAAACTGATATTCTATATCTATATCCTATATGGAAAAGAGTATACCATGAAAATGCATATGCAAAATTATTCCAGTTTTGCAAGTGCTTATTGAAAAGGCAACATAAAATGTTCATATTTTGCTCTGAGGTGGGGGGAATGGGAGGTGAGCTTACACTTGACTTTCTCTGTGTCAATTTTCTGAGTTCTGCCCGCATTGTGCATACATTTCTTTAGCAGCCGATGAAAAGGGGAGAGAAAGAGAAAAGAAAAAAAAAAATTACCCTCAAGAAGTAAAGTCTGGGAAGGACCAGAGAGTTAAAATTACCTAGAGATTGGGTCAAGATGGCAGACTGAGCACTAATGCATTTCTCTCATTTTACCACAAATCCCTTTAAATGACAGGAAGGGCAGGTTTCTGTATATAAAGAATAACTCCAGAAAGGCACGGGGTAAAGGAAAGGGCGAATTCCTAGAAGATGGAAAGCAGATGGGGCAGGGGCACTGAGGTTGGGCTAAGGTAGTGTGGGAGCAGGGAGCCCAGGAGCTCTGAACTGGAGAAAGATGTGGGGGGGGGAGGGGGGAGGATGTGAGCGGGGGCTGCTCCTGATTTGGAAAGAGGCAGGTCCAGGAAGGAACCAAGAAGCGCTTCCCAAGCTCCGGGCAGAGGTGGGCGTGAGAGTTGGGGGAGGAGGGCACACGTTGTTTGGCAGGAAGGGGAGGCCACTCTCCTGGCAGGAAGCTGAGATACAGAGGGAGGAGACTGCTGCAGCAGTAGCAGCGGCTGGTGGGATCCCGAAGTGGCATAGGGGCCTCTGCTGCCGACTGGGACGCAGCGGGGCCCCTGAGCTCCGTGCTGAAGCCGCCATCCTCTTCGCCTGCCTGCCACGCACTTCGTCTGAGGATCCTCCTCCTCCACCAGCTTCAGCGAGCTTCCTTCTTGGCGCCTGCTGATCATCTTTCCCCTCCAGGCACGCAGCGAAGGTAGCAAAGTGCCTGATTTGGGCACGTGAGGCTCTGGGGAGTCTGTGCCACTTGGCACGATGTTGGAAGCCGGGTGGGAGGAATAGAGGGTGCCCCCTATTTCTTTGACCCTAACGGCAACTCTCTCTCTCTCTCTCTCTCTCTCTCTCTCTCTCTCTCTCTCTCTCTCTCTCTCTCTCTCTCTCTCTCTCTCTCTCTCTCTCTCTCTCTCTTGCGTAGCTGGAACGAGCCTGCCTGGGAGGAAGGTTACTGCAGGCACACGCCAGGATACCTTGATTTGCAGCCTTCGGGAGGAACTTAGGCGTGGGTGCACGGAGTGCACTAATTAGGAGACAAAGCTCAGCGTGTCATACTTTGAATTGATTTTTTCTCAGTCTCCTTTCTTGGCCTGCCTTGCAACTGTGCTTCTCTCAGGCATGAAGCCGCCGTTCGCAAAGGCGGCTGCAGAGCAGCGGTCCAGAACAGGCTCCAGGCATGCCGGTGTGCCGGTTTCCGTGATGAAGAGGAAGGCGGCACACAAGAAGCACCGGAGCAGACCCCCCTCCCAGCCTCCAAGGAACATCGTGGGCTGCAGAATTCGGCACGGATGGAAAGACGGAGACGAGCCTCTGGTACAGTGGAAGGGAACCGTTCTGGATCAGGTACCTGTAAACCCCTCTCTGTATCTTATCAAATATGATGGCTTTGACTGTGTTTATGGACTGGAGCTGCATAAAGATGAAAGAGTGTCATCACTTGAAGTCTTTCCTAATAGAATTGCATCATCTACAATCAGTGATTCACACTTAACAGAGATTCTGATTGGCAAAGCAGTGGAACATATTTTTGAGACAGAGGAAGGTTCCAAAAATGAATGGAGGGGGATGGTCTTGGCTCAGGCACCTGTCATGAAAACATGGTTTTACATTACCTATGAAAAGGATCCTGTTCTCTATATGTACCAGCTCTTAGATGATTATAAAGACGGTGACCTGCGCATCCTTCCCGAGGCCAATGATTCTTCTCCTGCAGAGAGGGAGCCGGGAGAAGTCATAGACAGCCTGGTAGGTAAACAGGTGGAATATGCCAAAGACGATGGCTCCAAGAGAACTGGCATGGTCATTCATCAGGTAGAAGCCAAACCCTCTGTGTACTTCATCAAGTTTGACGACGATTTCCATATCTATGTCTACGATTTGGTGAAAACAACCTAGATGTCATCTTGGAATCTGCCAGATATGTGAGACTATTTGTAAAATCTGTGCACACACCACGTCTTTGATTGCTTTCCAATTTGTAAGAACCATCTTCTCGCTTTCTGCATGCTTTTTGCCTGGCCAAAGAAAAAGGAGCTGAAACTCAGACATTTTGGGAAGGAAAGCTTTTGCTCTTCTCTCCATCTTTTTTTTTTTACAGGTTCCTTCCCACAGGACAGTGATTGATTGATCTAATTGGTGAGAAGGGTAAAGTCTGACAGCCATTGGCCCCTACTTCTGTCTTTGCTGGTGTTAATAGTTAAATATAGGTGAACACCTGTTGCCTAATTCTTTTGGACACTCGGACTCTCTCTACTCATTGAACTATGAAGCTTCCAGAGATGTTAAGTATGACTGGCTGGGTAAGTTTCTTTGCAACCTTAACTCTTCTCTCCAGGTAGCTTCAAAGTGTAATTTTGAGGAAGAGTGGGAAGCCATTTTGGTCTCCTGTCCAAGTTGCATTTTCAATTCTGTTGGTACTGAGAGTAAGACTAACATATCGCTCCCTTTCTGGTTCTTACATCTATTGCTCAACTTGTTGCAAAATCAAGAGGGTAATTACTTTTCATTTTAGCATATAAGTATAGGCTGAGAAACCTTTTGAAATTAATAAGAGGGCAAGCATTTGGGAACTGAACTCCCAAGTGGAGAAATCAAGGTTTTTCATCAATGGTATTAGAACCTCTGTTGTCTGCAATAGCTCTGGGTAGGACCTGCAGACTTGGAGTGGGTTTTAACAAATGCAGGCCCTACAGGCAGACTTTAGCACAAATAGTCTTTGCCAACCCAATGGAGCATTAAGCCAGGATTTAGCTAGAGTTCTCAGTCACACGGTATAGCCTGAGTTTATCAAATGTTGTCAAGTCTGTCCAGGACCTCAAAATGAAAAGAGCAAAAACCTGGAATCAGGCTGAGATACGGATTTCTTTCCTATACCGAGACACAGAATGTTTAGATTAAGTTTTAGATTTGATTCTTTTTTAAAAAATATATTTTATTGATTTTTTACAGAGAGGAGGAGAGAGGGATAGAGAGCCAGAAACGTCGATGAGAGAGAAACATCGACCAGCTGCCTCTTGCACGCCCCCTCCTGGGGATGTGCCCGCAACCAATGTACATGCCCTTGACTGGAATCGAACCTGGGACCTCTACCACTGAGCCAAACCGGCTTCGGCTAGATTTGATTCTTAGGGAACTTTTGAGTCCCAGCATATGAGGTGAGCAAGACACTTGCTAGAACTGTGAAAGACTTCCTCATATAAACTGGTGGGCTCACCTTTTATGTTGTCCGAGAAGAACTATGGGACACATAGATTAGAATCAGTGCCAGATGATCAATAAGCTTAATGATGTTTCAAGAGTGTAATGCTGGCATTGGTAGATAGAAATCTAATGGGTACTTATTAGTGTTTTGTTTTTCAACTTTATCCTGTTTGTTGTCTGGTCCTAAGATACTCATATGCACAAAAGGGTGAGCCTTACTGTGGCACAAAACTAAGTATTGGGATGGGTACTGTACCTTCCATTATTGAAGGCACTGGTAAAGGCTAATCAAAGCCTAGGGGAAAAGGTTAAAAATAAGTAAGGATTTGGAGAGAAGCATCTCAAAAGCCAACATTTTCACACTGGGTATCTGTAAACGCTCCATTAACAGTAACAGATAGGCCTTGGACTTCTGCAAATATGGGGCTGGGACGTGTGGCAATACAATCAAACACTTGGGAAATATCTTCCAAGTTAGTTTAAGTTCACAGGTCATGGATTCTGGACTGCTAGCACAGACAGACTAGCATCCTGCTGAGGATAAAACCAAGAAAACTGTCTCTTTTCTCCCATGTTTTCTCTGTCCTATGTATTAAGTCCTGGTAACATAAGTTTGCTTCCAGTGACTGGGAATTAATGTGCTTTCTAATTTTGGGGTGTGAAGATGATATTGTGGTCATCTTTTTAAAAATATGTTCTTATTGATTTCAGAGAGGTAAAAGAGAGAGAGATAGAAACATCAATGATGAGAGAGAATCATTGATTGGCTGCCTCCTGCACGCCCCACACTGGGGGGTCAAGCCCCCAACCTGGGCATGTGCCCTGAATGGGAATAGAACCGTGACCTTCTGGTTCATAGATCGACGCTCAACCACTGAGCAACGCCGGCGAGGCCTGTGGTCATCTTTTGACCTATTGATACTGTGGACTCTTAAAAATATATAACATGCATTTGTTAGATTAATTCAGCTTCTAACGTCCTGAAGGAACTACACCTAATCAAGATGAAGACAGCGCAGGCTGTGGCTGCTGAAGGAACCATACATCTATCCAGACATCTCTGTGGGATCTGTATGGCTGAAATGAGAAAAACAAGAAAATGTGAAAGGCAACATTTTGGACTTTAATTCCTTTGGACTTTAAAATAGAAATTTAATTAGGAGCATTCATTTCTCCCTTGGAGTTTAATCATTAGAGTGGGTTTTATATAGTTCAAATTAAGGCATTTTCATTATGTAGTTGATATTCTAATTTTTGGAGTATTTTAATATGCTATCTTTGGGGTTCATTGTGTAATCTTTGTAAACTAAATCATATAATGTGGTTGGACATAATTATAAATTAGGGATAAAATGGTGAGTGAATTTTCAGTCTGGGGTATAATGTAGCCTTGGAATTAATTTTAATTACTGCTCTATTCTGACTTATTTCAGAGCCTTCTAGGGTCAAACACAGAACTGCTCACCAGTCTTCCACAGATGGAAGCAGGATTTTCCTAAGATAATGTTGGTCTTCCCCACAGGGGACAGCCATAGTCTTGGGTGTTGACCACTATGGCTTAGAGAACAAAAATGTCCATGGATATGATGTCATCTTCTTATGTCTCTCTCCATGTTCCTGACTCAAGAAAAAAAATAATAATAAAGGTCTCTCACAAGTATTTGAAAGAAAACTTCTACCCACCTCCACTTGCCCCTCTTTCAGTCTTCCTTCTGGGAGGGGGAATAACTTGGTAAAATTGAGAAAAAGGGTTATTATGGATAAGCAGCCTAGTCCTCTCTTGGCTCTTCAGCTCATTTTCTCACAGCAAGGTATGGGAAAGAAGGTAGCCCTTCACTACATGGCTGAATAAATATCTACTTTCGACTTGGGGTAGAACTACATTTCAGGTTCAGGTCCAAAGCATGTTCTCCAGTCCAGATCTATCAGTAATAAAGCTGGTATTGATTTTTTTCTTTTAAAAATGTTAATATATAAATTGTTTTTGGAGAAAAACACCTGTTTCTGGTAAAAATGTAATGGTACTAAATGTTATAAAGTAAAAACCAATTTTCTTTCCCCCTTCTCACTCTTTCCTCAGTTCCTCAGTCCCACTTTTCAAAGATAACCACTGTTACCAGTTACTATGTATGCTTGCAGAGATAATCCATGTATGTACAAGCATATTATGTATGTATGTGTGTATATCAGTTTTTTATACTAATGGTGGCATATTATACATGCTGTTCTGAATTTTGCTTTTTCACTTAACAATATATTAAAGCTGATATTTAATCCCACTTTGGTGCCTGTGAGTATTTTTTATTACTTATTACAGAGAGGAAGGGAGAGGGAGAGAGAGAAACATCAATGATGAGAGAGAATCATTGATTGGCTGCCTCCTGCATGCCCTCCCACTAGGGATTGAACCCACAACCAGGGCATGCACCCTGACTGGGAATGGAACTGTGACCTGCTGGTGACCTGTGTGTATTTTTTAGTTGATTTAAAATCTAGAGGGAAAGGGAGGTGTGACTAATTCAAACCTGAATCTGGTTTAATGAAAACTTACACATACCTGCAAACCCACCATTTCTGCCTGGCAAATTTTTCTACCTAGGTGAAAGTGAAATGTATGTGAACGTGATGGATTCTGTAGCAGGAACTTCTTGAGAGAGGCCTGCATATCTTTGTTGAGGTAAGTTCAAGGGAAACTCAACTATAAATTGAAGCTATGGGAAAAAGTTAAGGTAATATAATAAGTAACCCCCCAAAAATGAACAATATTTTTTTTATTCCAACTTGCACTCACATATACTGTCATATGCAAACGTATGATAGTTTTTATTTGCCTTTTCTAATAGAATGATTTACTGCATGTAACAGAAAACCTATTTTAAACAGGTTTAAACAGTTACCAAACATCATTAACTCGTGTAATTAAAATAATCCAGAGGTTAGATGGGCTTCAGGCATCGTTTGATTGAGGCTCAGGCTCAGTGTGTGATTATTTAGTGTTTTCCCTACTCTATATGTTAATTTCACTCAGTTTTCCTTTCCTCATGGTAGCAAAATTGGACCAGCAGTTCCAAGCTACCACAGTTCCAGTCTAGACGAAAATAAATAACCTGTGTGCTGTGATGCATTCTGAAATGGCTTAGGTCACATATCTGGATCAGTCACTGACGGCTCGTGGATTAAATGCAATGCGCTGAATGGCTTAGTCAGGGCATGTGCTCTATTCCCGAATCCTAAGATGTATCTCCCAAGAACCAAATGGATTCCCTGTAAATCAAGGGCATGAGGAGTGAATGCCATGAACCAATCACAAATGTCTAGTATTGCTTCTCATTTTGGGTAGCAAGCGTACAGGAACACCTTTCTTCCCACGTATCTACTTTGAAAAAATGCCCACACCTACATGTAGTGAACTTATGTTTTCAAAGGGGAAAAACCTAGTCTTATCCAGTTACTGCATTTTAGCATTTAGATCTCTAGTTGATATGCAGCCATCTTCAGATCCATCATCCTAGCAGTCTCGTCACCTGCAGTTAAATTATAAACTACCCCTTCACCCCAACATACCCAATATGCAATTGGGAAGAAATAACCAGGGGAAAGCTACCATTTTAAAAAGGGAGGAAGTAGAAAAAAAATAGTTTCTGGTTAAAAGAATATCATAACCTGTTAGACAAGTACTCCCTGCCCTGGAAGTAAAGTAAATCTTCTGGTCAGCCAGCCTCTTTTGGTTCTCTAAAAGGGTCTCCCTTGGAGACATATCTTTGGTGAATATATTTTCTGGGAGATAGAGAGCTTTACCAGACTACTTCACCTTATATCTTGTGCCTGGAAGTTCTGGGGCTAAACTGTTGTTGGCTAGAATTGGACTTTGTTTAATATAATAGTTCTTGCCCTAGCTGATTTGGCTTAGTGGATAGAACATCGGCCTGCGGACAGAAGGGCCCTGGGTCTAATTCTAGTCAAGGGCACATGCCCAGGTTGTGGGCTCGATCTCCAATAGGGGGTGTGCAGGAGGCAGCTGATCAATGATTCTCTCTCATCATTGATGTTTCTATCTCTCTCCCTCTCCCTTCCTCTCTAAAATCAATTTTTAAAAGTTATTACAAATATAATGGTCCTCAAACTTTAGCACATATTAGAATCACCTGGAGAACTTGTTAAAGTACAGATGGCTGGGGCCCACCAACAGATATTGTGATTCAGCAGGTCTAGGGTGGGGTCCAAGGATATACATTTCTAAAAAGTTCTTACAGGAGACTGATGCTGCTGGTCCTTGGACCCCCACGTTGAGAATCACTCAGTTGTAGGTGGCAATTGTGAGAGGACAGAATCATTATTTCCTTAACTTACCTGATAATAAATTTATCTGGGGTACTTCCTAGCGTATAAATTGCTAGCCTCACCTTCGATTCAATAAATCAAAATATCTTGGTAGGCAAGTGGGGAAACCTGAAACAGCTCTACTAGTACTAGACGTCCCAGGTGATTCTTAACATCATCATCAATACTGATTGGAAAACACTGGTCTAGGAAATTAAGCCACTTGTGACGATATGGATGGATCTTGAGATTATTATGCTAAGTGAAACAAGACAGGTGGAAAAGGACAAAAAATGTATGTTTTCACTCATATGTGGAGTTAAAAGCAAAAAAGTAACAAAAACTAACAAAGCAAACAAAAACTCATAGCTACTGACAACATAATGGTGGTTACCAGAGAGAAGGGGTGGAGGAGGGTGAATTGCTAAAAATTATAAAATATATAGACACAGACAACAGTGTGTTGATGTCCAGAAGGAGGGAGTGTAGGGGCTGGGTGGAGGTGGCTAAAGGGGGCAAGGGAATGAGGGACATCTGTAATAGTGTCAACAATAAATTAAAAATATGGTAAAGAAGGAAACTAGGCTTATGCTGGTCAGCATGCTATGGAGTATAAAGGTATCAAATTATACTGCTGTGTACCTGAAAATTATATATTGCTATTAACCAATGTTACCTCTAAATTTAATTTAAAATAAATAATAAAGAAAAGTATTACTGAAGTTCATAATACATAAGGAGACATAGAGCACAGGTACTATTATATGTTTGGCAAAATGATGCCCCCACCCTCCCCAATATATCCATGTCCCAATTCCCAAACCCTGTGGTGATGGTATCTTAGATGGCAAAAGAGACTTTACTGGTGTTATTAGCTATCTTAAAATGGGAAGATTGTTCTGGATTATTCAGATGGGGCCAATGTAATCACAAGGTAGGAAGATCAGTCAGAAAAGGAGATTTGATGATGGAAGTAGAGTCAGAGAGAGGAAGAGAGTGACGGTGAAACAAGAGTGAGAGATTTGAAGATGTTACACTGCTGGCTTTGAAGATAGAAGAAGTGGCCATAAGCCCAGGAATGCAAGTGGCTTCTAAAAGTTAGAAAAGGCAAGGAAACAAATTATCTCCTAGTGCCATCAGAAGGAATGAAGCCTTGTTGACTCAGTTGTGTCTGCTGACTTCTAAAACTGTAATAGAACAAATTTGAGTTGTTGTTTAAAAAAAAAAAAGAAAAGAAAAAAAGAAATACTGTTAAAGACTGGCAGGGAAAGAAATATAATCTACAAAGGAACCCCTAATAGACAATCACTGGATAACTCAGCTGAAACTCTACAGTTCAAGAAAGAATGGAATAGCATGCTCAAAATGTTGAAAGATATATGTGAGGGTTTATGTATGTGTGCTGTGTTTTGTTCCATTGATCTATGTGTCTATTTTTGTGCCAGCACCATGCTGTTTTGATTATTATAACTTTGTGGTGTAGTTTGAGATCAGGGAGCATGATATCTCCAACTCTGTTCTTTTTCTCAAGATTGCTTTAGCTATTTGGGTCTTTTCTGGTTCCATATAAATTTCAGTATTAATTTGTTTTAGTTCTGAGAAGAATGATATTGGTATTTTGATAGGAATTGCATTGAATCTGTAAATTGCTTTGGGTACTATGACCACTTTAACATTAACGATATTAATCCCTCCTATCTAAGAGCATGGTGTATCCTTTCATTTATTTGTGTCTTCAATTTCTTTCTTCAGTGTTTTAGAGTTTTCAGAGTAGAGGTCTTTTACCTCCTTAAGTAAGTTTATTCCTAGGCATTTTTTAATGCAATTGTGAATGGGATTGTTTTGTTCTGATTCTTCATTATTAGTATACAGGAACATGACCAATTTCTGTATATTAATTGTGTATACTGCTATTTTGCTGATTTCTTTTATTAATTCAGTTATTTTTGGTGTATTCTTTAGGATTTTCTATATAAAGTATTGTGTCATCTGCAAATAGGCCAGTTTTACTTCTTTTTCATATTTGGATGCCTTTTATTTCTTTTTCTTATCTGATTGCTATGGCAAGGACTTCCAGTACTATGATGAATACTAGTTGTAAAAGTGAGCATCCTTATCTTGTTCCTGACAAAGAAATAGACAGAAGATCTGAATAGACATTTTTTTTCCAAAGAAGACAAGCAGATGGCCAATAGGTGCAAGAAAAGATGATCAATATCACTAACCATTAGGGGAATGCAAATCAATACCACAAAGAGACAGCTCCTCCTATCTATTAGAATGGCTATTATAAAAAAGACAAGAACTAATAAGTGCTGGTTAAGATGTGGAAAAAAGATAACCCTTAAGAATTATTGGTTGGAATGTAAATTGGTTCAGCCACTACAGAAAACACTATGAAAGTTCCTCAAAAAATAAAAAATGATACTATCATATAATCCAGCGATTCCAGTTCTGTGTATTTATCAAAAGAAAATGAAAACACTATCTTGAAAAATGTATGCACCCAAATGGTCATGTTAGTATTTTTTTCACTTATTTAGCATTATTTAGGTTATTTACAATATCAACGATATATAATAGAAACAACCTAAGTGTGCACGATAGGTAAATAAGATGTTTATATATTATACACATACAACAGAATATTATTTAGCCACAAAAAGAATGAAATCTTGCCATTTGCGACATGAATGAACCTTGAGGATATTATGCTAATTGAAATGTCACACAGAGAAAGACAAAAACTGTATGATCTCACCTATATGTGGAATCTTTTTTTAACTTAAAGGGGTTAACTCATGGTTTCACATTTCTCATCTAAAAAAGGTGTTTAGCCTCAAATTCTAACAGTAGGGAATTATAACCTACCATTCTTTAGATGTTAATACTGTAAACGCTGACTGTAACACGTAGCTTGTAGATAAACAGCATGTTTGTATAAAAATTCTAGGAACTAACTTCAAAAGATACAGACTCCAACTTTAGTCATCCCAGTTCCAGGAGATTTTCTGACCTTTAATCATAGAACCAGGATGTTGAAGACAAGATGACGCACATGAGACCATCACTTGACCAGTTTCAAGATCCTTATCGGAATAGAATGTGCTGTCCTGCTCATATATAGAGAGAACAGATTGAATGGAGGTTGAGGGTAGGCAAAATGGGTGAAGTGAGTCTAAAGGTACAAACTTTCCATCTTAAAATAAAGAAGTCATGCGGATATGATGTACATCATGAAAACAATAGTTAATAATACTGTATTGTATATTTGAAAGTAGCTGAGAGAGTAGATCTTTAAAATTCTCATCACAAGGAAAACAATCTGTAAAATGTATGGTGATGAATGTTTTTGTTAATTGAATTTTTTGGAGTGACACTACTTAATTTTTAATTTCACCATTTATAAATTCCACCAATCAAGGGCTAGGCATGACAAGAACAATGCAAATGCTATAGATTAGGCCATATGTTAAACATGAATTGCATTAGCCATAGCTGGTTTGGCTCAGTTGATAGAGCTTTGGCCTGTGGTTAAGGGCACATGCCTGGGTTGTGAGCTCAATCCCCAGTAGGGGGCATGCAGGAGGCAGCCAATCAATGATTTTCTCTCATCCTTGATGTTTCTATCTCTCTCTACTTCTCCCTTCCTCTCTGAAATAAATAAAAAATATTTTAAAAATGAATTGCATTATTTGCCCAGTGAAATGAGTCCCTGAGTCTATATGTAACTCAGAGGGAATTCCCAAACTGGGAGTTATTTTTTTCCAATAAAAATTTACCTACCATTAAGGCTGCTGCTCTCCTGCAAGAGAATGCCTCAACTCAATGAGAGAGAATACAAATTATAACTAACATATCTGTATCCCTGAGATTCAGGAGGTGGTTTTCCAAAATTCTATTTTGGACAGAGAGAACATCTGCTATATATTATACTTTGTGAGTTACAGTAGGAGACATTTTCTTGTAATATTGTTTATTCCATGAACCCCAATCTGTTCTTTCATGTTGAAGCATAGGCAATTGATCCCCTTATAGGTAAGACTGAGTCTTCACTGGGTCCAAACCATATCTGCCTGGGTGTAAGAGGTTCCCCCCTTTTGTTGCCATCTTCTTCTTCTTCTTCTTCTTTTTTTTTTTTTAACGGGAGAAGATCAAAGTTTAATTCATGGGTAATTCACATAGACATAATAAATCCATGAAAATTCTACAGACAGTGAGGCAACCTTGTTAATATAAGGCATATTTTGAACAAAGGAAAAAGAGGAAACAAGTTATTAGATTTCAGAAGTGAGAATAGGTGATTTGCAGGCAGCGAGGAAGAGCGTAAAGGAACACACATGGCAGCAAAATTCTTTCCAGGAGACTGAGAAACTATGAGACATGAGGGTGGAGGTATTGAGCAAACAAGCACCTGCCTGAAGCCCTCTTGCTTTCCACACTTAATTCTAATTAGGGGAAGGCTGCATCCTAAGATGCCCTTTCTGAAAGGTTTCTCTGTCTGAATCTTTCCATTTATAAAAGAGGCGGGGGGGTTGTCAAATGTTCTAGCTGAGTCTTTTTTCTTAATAAACAGCTTTAAATCAATTCTTGAAAAAGCAGCATCAGAGTGGCAGAATGTTAGTCTCTTCATAAGCAATTATGAATTGTCTGTTAAACCAGTATTCCTTAGGTTGGTAAATTTATGAACAAAGTAATTTCCAAAAATACAGTTTCTTTAGCACAATTTTTTTAAAGAATGCACATGTAGTAAAGCTTATTTATTATACAATCCTATGAGGTTGTTTTTTGTTTTTGTTTTTGTTCTTTTGTTTTTTGTAAATGTAAAGTGTTATTTTTATTGTTGACAGTATTACAGATGTCCCCCATGTCAGCCCCTTTGCCCCCCTTCACCTAGTCCTGGCCTTCCCCCACTTCCCCCCCTGAGATCTGTCAGTCTGTTCCACATATCCATGCCTCTGGATCTATGTTGTTCATCAGTTTATTTTGTTCATTAGATTACACATATGAGTGAGATCATGTGATACTTGTCTTTCTCTGACTGGCTTATTTCGCTTAGCATAATAACCTTCAGGTCCATCCATGCTGTCTCAAAGGGTAAGAAATCTTTTTTGACAGTTGCATAGTATTTCATTGTGTAAATGTACACAGCTTTTTTTTTTTTTTTAATCCTCACCCGAAGATATTTTTCCATTAATTTTTAGAGTGGAAGAGAAAGAAAAAGGCAGAGAGGATTACCGATATGAGAGAAACACAGATTGGTTGCCTCCTGCACGCGCCCTGACCAGGACGTGGGCTGGGGAGGAGCCTGCAACCGATGTACATGCCTTTCATTCAATCAAACCAAAGACCCTTCGGTTCGCAGGCTGACACTTTATCTACTGAGCTAAACTGGCATACACAGATTTTATATCCACTCATCTACTGATGGACACTTGGGCTGTTTCCAGGTCTTGGCTAATGTAAATAACATTGCTATGAACATAGGAATGTATATATTCTTTGCCATATCTTCTTTTCCTTTTCTGTAGCTGTCTTTTGGAACTGAAAAGAAAAAGAATCTTATTAACTTAGCAGGGAGCAAAGAACATTCTCATGTCTGGATAATTTGATTGCTTACTGCTGCTTGTTTTGCTGCAGCATCAGCTAAATGATTTCCTTTGGCTTCCATGGTGGTAGGTTTAAAATGGCCTGAAATATTGATAATTTCAAATTTTCTCATTTGCTTATGACATCTAATAATTCTGCAACCTGTTTTGTTTTTAATTTTTATTTTTATAAACTGCCCTGAGTAAGTTAAGAAGCTTCATTGCTTCCATAGCATTCCTAAATTCATGAGTTACACCAGAGGCATAGAGATGATTGTTGTAAATATTGGCTATTGGATCTTTGGTCAATTAATAAGCTCAATTAATTGGATTTGCCAAGCATATTTTAATTCAGGTAAATAAAACCTTTCAGTTAAATCCACAATGGGAGTTACTGTAAATTCAGCTCTGTAATGTCCCTATTCCTCTTTAAGATCCATCTGTAAACCAAATTAAGTCAATAAGAGTTTCCTGTAAATCATTCAAACAAGAAAGTGTTCAGTAGTCTAGCTAGTGTGGCTCAATGATTGAGCATCAACCTATAAACCAGAAGGTCATGGTCTGATTCCCAGTCTGTCAACAAGCCCAGGTTTTGGACTCAATCCCCAGTAGGGGGTGTGCAGGAAGCAGCCAATCAATGATTCTCATCATTGATGTTCCTATCTCTCTCTTCTTCTCCCTTCCTCTCTGAAATCAATAGAATATATTTAAAACTAATGCTCTGGTGCACAGATTCGTGCACATTGAAAGGAAATTAATTAGAAGGTGGCAAGCAGGGTGGGACTAAGCAAGATGGGCCAGACACACCCTGGAATTAACCTCTGGCTGTCCCTCTCTGGCCGGCTTCACCTGAGGTGGCACTGCAGCTCGAAGGATGTTTGCAGAGTGAGTGGGGTCCCTCCAGCAGGTGGGGTCCCTCGGCCTGGCCTGCAAGGATTGGGCTGAAACCAGCTCTCCAACATCCCCCAAGGGGTCCGGAATTGGTGAGAGGGCGATTCTTGGGTGACGCACCCTAAAATTGGGCTCCCTCCTCTCTGGTTCCGGGTGTCACTCAAGAACTGCAGCTGCCAAGTCACTGCAGCTCCGCAGCTCCTGCATTAAGTATCTGCCCCTGGTGGTCAGCGTATGTCATAGCTACCAGAAAGATCCTCGGATGGTCAAACAGTCGGACAGTTGCTTAGGCTTTTATTATTTAGAGATAATAATAATAATAAAAAATAATACTTCCTTAAAAAAAGAAAAGAAAGTGTTCAGTAAAAATGAACTAACAAGCAAATGGTGACAGACCTATAGCAGGCTGACAGCTGTGGTGTGTGTGTGGAAGGTGGGGGGATGAAGGAATTAAGCAAAAAAGACAATAGGACAACAGTGTGGTGATTGCCAGGGAGAGGGGGTGTGGGGGTGGGTGGAGAAGGTAAAGGAGGGATAAATGGTGATGGACAGAGACTTGACTTGAGGTAATGAACACACAATACAATGTACAGATGATGTGTTGTAGAATTGTACACCTGAAACAACTAAATTCAATAAAAAGGGGTGGGGGAGAATTTTTTAATGCCCTGGCTGGAGCATTGTCGCATACACCAATTCCCGGTCAGGCCACATACTTAGGTTGTGGGTTTGATCTCTGGTCAGGAGGCATATGAAAGGCAACTGATTGATGTTTCTCACGTCAGTGTTTCTCTCTCTGTGTCTCTCTCTCATCAATAAAACTAATCATATCCTTGGGTGAGGATTAAATAAAGTGTTCAGTAAGTACAATGCAATCATGATTATCTTCACCCTTTAATAAAGGTAATAAAGTTGCTGGGTTAAGACTGTTACATCAGCCTTAACTGGTTTTGGCTTAGTACAGTGGTGGGCAAACTCATTAGCCAACAGAGCCAAATATCAAGAGTACAACAATTGAAATTTCTTTTGAGAGCCAAATTTTTTAAACTTAAACTTCTTCTAACACTACTTTTTAAAAATAGACTCGTCCAGGCCGAGGTATTTTGTGGAAGAGCCACACTCAAGGGGCCAAAGAGCCGCATGTGGCTGGAGAGCCACAGTTTGCCTACCACTGGCTTAGTGGATAGAGCATCGGCCTGTGGACTGAAAGGTCCCAGGTTTGATTCCGGTCAAGGGCATGTACCTTGGTTGTGGGCACATCCCTAGTAGGGGGTGTGCAGGAGCCAGCTGATAGATGTTTCTCTCTCATTAATGTTTCTAAGTCTCTATCCCTCTCCCTGCCTCTCCATAAAACAAAAACAAAAACAAAAACCACAGTAAAATGTATGTATTTAAATAAAGACTGTTACATCAAGCTATAGTAATTTTATGTGCAGAAAGCAATAGTATTATACTTCACAAGAAACCAGTTGGCTGACTGAGTAATGCTGAGTATCCTAAGAGTTAGCAAAGATTCAACAGAATGAGGAACATAAATGGTTAAAGGAGAACCCAAAAAAAATCTCCCACTTGTTCCCAAAACATGGCTGTAGTAGAGATGGCTCTCATATAGGGAGGGAAAGCCTTTGCTACTGAGTCTAATTATTGGCTTCAATATCTCATAGGTCTATATTTCTGACTTAGGACTCTTAAAGCATTTCATTTATTTTTATGTATGAAAAGAAAGAAAGGAAATTTATGATTAGGGTGTTCAGAAGCAAAAGCTTTAACTAATTCTTCCTGTAGGGATTCTATGGCTTGTTTTGTTTCAGAATTCCATTGGATTAAATCAGGCTGATGTGATTTTAATAAACCATATAGAGGTTGAGTCATTAATGAAAAATTTGGAACCCAGTTGCAAGAGTATCCAGTTAACCCCACAAAACGTCTAAGCTGCTTCTTGTTCTTGGAAGAGGAAAGGAGAGGATTCCTCTGAGTATTTCATGGTTAATTAGCAGCCTATCTTTAGATATAAGATGACTAAAGTACTTTACTTGGGGCAAACAGAATTGAAGCATGTCCTTTGAGACCGTATGTCCTTTTATGGCTAGCTGTTGTAATGGGTAAATTGTGTCCTTTGGGAAGTCTATTAATGTGCTAAAGCATAAAAGTAAATCATACCCATATTGGAATAAATTGGAACCTCTGGGAAAATCAACATCATTTAAATCAGCCTTTAGTATTTGAAAGAAATAGGTGGAACTCTGTATATCCCTGGGCATTAAGTCCAAATTGGTGATCTTTCCAGGTGAAGGAAAGAGGTACTAACTGTCTTTTTCTACAGAAATGCTGAAGAAGAGCACTACATAAATGTATTACTGAAAAATAATTGGCAGTCCTCGGGAATGGCTGATAATAGGGTACGGAACTACAGAATGTCTGGGAATAACTATTTTATTTATAGCTCTGAGCTCTATTCTTTACTATTAAGTTTCTTTAATGGAAGAATAGGAGAATTGCAGGGGCTCATACATGGAATCATAAGCTTCCCCCACCTTTTTTTCTCTCTGTTTTTTATTAATTTAGAGAGACAGGATGGGAGAGGGAGAGGGATAGAAACATTGATGAGAAAGAAACATTAACATTGATTGGCTGCCTCCTGCATGCCGCCTGCTGGAGGATGGAGTAATCTTGTATAAGTAATCTATCTATCTATATCTATATCTATATCTATATCTATATCTATATCTATATCTATATCTATATCTATATCTATATCTATATTTATATCTCTCTCTCTCTCTCTCTCTCTCTCTCTCTCTCTCTCTCTCTCTCTCTATATATATATATATATATATATATATATATATATATATATGTGTGTGTGTGTGTGTGTGTGTGTGTGTAATATACAAATTAGCCAGGACGCCTTAAGGCATCATGAGCTGCTCAAGAGGAGGCTGCATCATAACTGGCTCAGGAGGAGCTGCATGTAGATGGGTGGGAGGAAACTACATGCCACCCCTAGCCCCAGTGGCTGCGGGGAGGCTGGGGCTGGGGGCAGGCCAGAGCGGAGACACAACACACAGGGCTGCCTGCTCCAAGCCTCCATGGCAGGGCTGGGAGCAGGACCCCAGAGGACACACACAGGGATGCATGCTCCTAGCTTCTATGGCCTAAGCCGTCAGTAGGACATCCCCTGAGGGCTCCCAGATTGTGAGAGGGGGAAGGCTGGGCTGAGGTTAACTTCAGCTAGTACATCAAGACTTAAAGGACATTGGTGAATATTAGGTAAAGACAAAGTATCCACAAAGGCCTTCTTAGTTTTCCCTCTTATGCTGATTTTCTTTCTTTTTAAAAAATATATATTTTATTGATTTTTTACAGAGAGGAAGGGAGAGGGATAGAGAGCTAGAAACATCGATGAGAGAGAAACATTGACCAGCTGCCTCCTGCACACCCCCTACTGGGGATGTGCCCGCAACCAATGTACATGCCCTTGACTGGAATTGAACCTGGGACCTTTCAGTCCGCAGACTGACGCTCTATCCACTGAGCTAAACCAGTTTTGGCTGTGCTGATTTTCTTTCCCCCTTAAGTAGTGGTAAAAAGAAGGGGAAATGCCCTCCTGCAATCCTCAGAGCAATCCTATGCTTGCTCCTGGTTCCTTTCATTTACTAAATTCCATTTCATCTTTTTACAACCCTTTAAAAAGAAGGTTTTTTTTAAATTTATTTTTAGAGAGAGTGGGAGAGGGAGAGAGTGAAACATTAATCAGCTGCATGCATCCTGACCAGGAATCAAACCAGCAACACCTGTGGTGCACGAGATGATGCCCAACCAACTGAACCACACAGGCCAGGCTTTCCAGAGTAAAAGCAGTCCCAGTTTTCCCCTGGTTGCAAAAGCCTTCAGGGAGGTCTGACATGATTGCTTAGTTGCCAGAGCTGTAAATTCATAATTTTAGTAGCTTTATCCTTTTCTTCTTTTTGAATAGCTTGAAATAATTGTCCAGTCAGAGTTGCTAGTTTATCAGCATGTGTGGTTGGCCAATTTAATTCATGTTGTTTAATGAGAACTACAAACTCCTCATCTAGTCTTTCCAGAAATGTTGAATTGAGCTTTGGATCATTTTAATTAGTCTTAAAACTCTCTGGAGAGAATTCTGAACGCAGTTTGAAAGATTTTCAAAACGTTCAAAGAAAGCATATATGGTTTCATCAGGTTTTCATCTACATTGCTGGATTTTGTCCAGCCTTTTTTTTTTTTTTTTTTTTTTTTTTTTTTTTTTGAGCGGGGGAAGGGGAAAGGAAATCTCAGGGAGGTTTATTTCCCTGCATTTTCCCAGTTTGTTTCTCTTATTTAAAAATGCTCTCTAGCCCTAGCTGGTTTGGCTCAGTGGATAGAGGGTCAGTCCTAGGACTGAATGGTCCTGGGTTTAAGGGCATGTACCTGGGTTGCAGGCTCAATCCCCGGCACAGGAGGGGTATGTGCTGGAGGCAACCAATCAATGTCTCTCTCTCTGTCTCTCCCCCTTTCTTCCACTGCCTCTAAAAATCAATGGAAAATATCCTTGGGTGAGGATTAACAATAAAACAAACAAACAAATAGTATCCTCTATAGGAATTTTCTATCAGCCTTTACTTAGCCATTCTACTGTTTTACTTTCAGAAACCAATAGGTATACTAGTTGGGACATGTCAGAACAGCCATGATCATGTAGTCTAACAAATCAAATTCACTTGTGAAACCAACAGGGTCATGGAAAGAATCCGGAACATCTTTAGTTCGATTTCTTCATTCTGCTTTAGTCCAATGACAGTAAGTTATTGCCAGTTCCCCTCATCTGGAGACTGGCTATTCTCTAAAGTGAGTTGCCATAATTTCTGGTTCTTCTGGGCTATTTTTGGTCTAGCTTTATACTCTTAGTTTTCCCTAAGTCAATTGAAAGCAGGGTATAGGAGGTGTAGAAGAGAGGCAAAAGCGAGAGGGAGGGCAAGTCTTGAAAAGGGAGCACATGAAATAGTGGAGCAGCTGGAGAAGGAAGTGGTGTGTCCGGCACTGAGCAATTTTGGACGCCCTCATTAATTCCCTGAGAAGAAAGTTTTTCTGTGTTTATTTTAGAAGCTTCTATTTTCCAATCAAGGTAAGTGTTCCATTCACTCAGTTCAATTTCTGAGCCTGCTTTTTCTAACGGGGTATGCAAAAAGTTTAATTTAGAGGTATCAAAAGAGATCCATTCCAGCCATCCCAAGCAGCTATCACTTTTAGTTAAATCTCCCCATTTCTGTAGATACTTGCAAGTTGAGGTTCCATATTTATTGTACAGTAGATAAAACTGGCTGGAGTACTGAAAGGAGACTGGCTGGTGTGGGGCTCACTGACCTCAGAGGCACAGTTTCCCATGTTAAATTTAATTTTTCTTTTGAGTCCATTTTACAAAGCAAAAATTCTGAACAGCTCCAACAAAGCCAGGAACCTCTACCTAAAGCAGGTCGGTCCGGGATTCCAGCGAAAGTCTCACCCAAGTTCACTTGATGCAAAGTGGGGAGTCAGGAGAACACACAGCAGTCTCCTGCTGGTATGTAGCACCAGGTCCATGGGATGATCTGGGTGGCTTCTTCGGAATCCTGCTGTACTATGCCAAGAAAATGTCAACATAAGAAATGTTAAAAAAAAAAAAAAAAAAAGGAAAGGAAAGGAAATGTCTAGCCCTGGCAGGGGAAGCTTTTCACTCACTTCATTCTCCTCTTTCTCGTTAGGGTAACTATTTCTAGCTGGGAAGTTCCCTCTTAGTCAAGCATGTCAAACTCATGGCCCATGGGCTGCATGTGGCCCACAATGAATATTTTTGTGGCCTAGCCAATATAACAGCATGTAAGTAATGTCTTAATAAAAATTTCATAATTTACTTTTTACAATATCATGTTATACATAATCTGTCTATATAAAAAACTAAGCAACCGACTGACCAGTTGACACTCACAGACCACCAGGGGGCAGACACTCAACACAGGAGCTGCTGAGCAACAGCAACTTTGCAGAGTGCCCTCTTGCACTCTGGGATCCCTCAGGAGATGTCAAAGAGAAGGTTTTGGCCGAGTGGCCCCACCTGCTGGAGGGACCCCCGCTCACTCTGCAGATACCCTTCGAGCCCCAGCATTTCCCCAGGTACAGCCAGTGAGGGAGGGACCACAGGAGGTTGGTTCCAGGGGTGTCTAGCCTGTCTTGCCCAGTCCCACCCCATCAGCCACCTTCTAATTAACTTTCTTTCAATGGGCATGAATCTGTGCACCAGGCTTCTAGTTTTTAATTACGAAGTGCAACATTTGCTAATGACTGATGACTATAATCGTGTTGCTTCATTTCCCTTATGTGCCTTACATGCAGGCACACCATTTCTCTCCACTAATAATAGCAACGAATATTTTAGCAGCCGATAGCCACCTCATTAGTCTTGGACTAACTTGTTTGGTGTGCGCAACAGGCAATATTTCACTTTCAGAGAACAAGAAAAATAGATTTATTTGCATTACGTTTATTAATTTGTGCAGCTAGTCAGTGTCTGGTAAGTGAATGAATGTTCAAGAAAAAATATTACTTTTTATTAAAATGTTCTATTATTTTATGTTAATGATGACTCATTTATTTCAGCCCTTTATATTCAGCGTGTCTCTACCAAAATAAACCTACGTTTCTATGAAAAGGGAAGCTTTTGTTTTTTTGTGGCCCACATACACTTCAACCTTGGTTATTTAGCCTGTGTTAGCCTTTGAGTTTGACATGCTTGCTCTTAGTGATAAGCAACGCTGGCTTTAGGGATGGAAAGATGCGGGCAAAATGAACCCATTGTCCTTCCTTTTTATGTGGTTATTCTCATATATGCTGTTCCGCTGTGTTCCTGAATTTGCTTAAGTGTATTCCAGTGCTCTTCCAGAGCTGGTTTTGTTCCAGCAGAGTTGGCAAACTATTGATCTTTGTGAAGGGACATGGGCTTGATCTCCTACACTGCCATCTGGTGGCATTCTATGTAAAGTACAAATTGTCATTTATTTTCAATATTTAGCTTCTCTATACCATATAAAAACAAGATGAGCAAAGTACGCAAACTTAATATTAGGTTCAGTAATTAGTGTTTTAGTTACTTATATTACTTATAAATGACCCAGACACTTAATAAATATCTATTACTTAACTCTATGGTTGCAAGTGAGAAAAGCAAAGTTTGGAAACTGTTTATAGGCCATCATCTCAATTTATTTCTTCATTAACTACTTTTAAGCTTATTTTGCCAGGAAACCCAGATAGAATAAAATGTATGCTGACATTATATTTAATGCTGATAATGCAGAAGACACAGAACAAACAGAATTATACTAATCTTATTTAACAAATATTTTCAAATTTCATGTTAACTTGAACAACCTTTGAACGTGTCCCTATGTTTCTGGTAGTTTTAATAATGTTTAATTTATATTCATTCTTATTTATCTCTAATTCAATTTAAATAGGAGTCATAAAATTTTCATAAGTTACTTTGGTAATACCAGCTGGAGATAGAAAAATATCACATATACATAACATAAATGCATACATACACACATGGACAGACAGCTGCAAATAGAGATCTTATCTATTTTATTGCAAAAATTAACCTTGAATGAGGCAACACAGCAATAAGTAACTCACTGGTTTATATAAAATAGCTGCCTCTCATTTTACTCCACTTTATATTGTGTTTCTGACCAAAATAAAACACATAAAGGTTACATGGTCAATATGAGAGATAATGCTTTTTACCCACATTTGTGGCAAAAATTCATGTGCCCTGACCAGGATGCAAAAAATGACCTCCTGGTTCATAGGTCAATGCTCAACCACTGAGCCATGCCAAGCAGGCGACTTCAACTATTTTATTTTGATACTAGGGGCTCAGTGCATAAATTTGTGCACAGGTGGAGTCCCTCAGGGTGGCCTGCGGGGATTGGGCCCCAGCTTGCACCCCCAGCCTCGCAGCCCCACAGCCCCACTGGAACTCTGCTGTGGCCTGGCACCACCTCACCTGCTCCACCATCCTGCCTGCAGGGTAATCGATCGGGGCTGGGTCCCCCCCTTCCACTGCTGCTGGTCACTGTCTGCAGGGCAATCAGCAGGGCAATAGAAGAATTGGCAGGGTGATTGGGCCTTCACTCACACCTGCCTTGGCCTGGCACCTCACAGCACCTCCTGCATTGAACGTCTGCCCCTGGTGGTCAGTGTGCATCAGAGAAACTGTTTGTACGGACACTTAGCCTTTTATATATATAGATGTAATCTTATGAAGTTTGTAGACTATATTTTAGGCTGAAGTGATATCTAATGGCTATCTGGAGGTCACTAAAATTACCTGATTGGATAAACAATTCAGTCTGTTTCCAATTAGCCCTCTTCCTTTTCAGCCTCAGGCACTTGCTCTTATTGAACCTTGAGTCCCTTGAGAGATCCCAATAGGGCATGGGACTAAAGTTCAAGCAACTATAGGTACTTGATGGGCTGAAGAAGGAAAAGAAACGTGTGGCAGGGATGGGCAAAAGGAAGTAGGGAGTAGGATTTGAAGGGGACATATTAAACAATTCAAGATAGTGAATAAAGTATCAGAGGTGTTAAACACGGGAGGGAAGAGTAGAAGCAATGAAAATGGAGAGGTCTTGAGAGAGTAGCCAATATGGGAAGACTGCAAGATTCTCCAGGAGGCCAGGAAATTCCAAATTATCCTCAGAAAAATCATGGCAATGAGAAGAGGATGGATGGAGTTGGCAAAAAGAGGTGGACAAAATAAACAAATGAAATAGAAAAACATGCATAGATACAGAGAACAGACTGATAGTTGACAGAGGGGAGGGGTTGGGTAACTGGGTGAAAAGGGTGAAGGGAAATACAACTTGGTAGTTATAGAATAGTCACAGAGATGTGGATTGCAGCATAATGGGTATGATAATAACTGTTGTGATGGCTGTGTGTGGGGCCAGGTGGGTGCTTTATTGTTTTAAATATATTTCAATTATTGATAGTTTTACAGATGCCTCCAATTTCCATCTCTCCTTTACCGCCCTTCTCCCAGCCCCTACCCTCCCCCCATGACTTCAGGGACCATTCTTTAGACTACAAGATTTGTGACCACTGTGATGTACATGTGAAACTAGTGCAGAATGGTGTTGAATGTAAACTGTAATTGAAGAATCAATCAACTAAATAAAAAAATAAAACCAGTAAGAAGAATGCACCATCCCCCCACCTCAGTTCAGGATCAATGGAAAAAAATGTGGAAGGGACAGAGCAAGGGCTACACATATTGCAAACATTTCCCTTGTGAAAGAAAAAAATAAAGGAAAAGCAGCAGTAGTAGCAGCTTCTCCCAGGAGCCAGGAAATACTGGTTTAAGGCACTTACAGGGCATCACTGCGTTACATTAAATTCTTTACTCTCTCTGGATCTGCTCCATACTCAGTGCAAGAGGTGAAGTAGTTAATCTCAAATGGCCAAACAGCTCTCAAGTTCTTATCTCTTATCACCAGCAAGCCTTGTTTGTGTATGTTTAACACCTAACTTCCATGTACCCAATGAATTATCTACTATGTATCTAATTAACAAATTGCCATTTTATCTACTGGTTCAGAATGAGGCAGGAAGTTCAAGAGAAAACAGAACGGAAAAAGGTTACTGAAATTTAAACAGTGGACACATTTGGAATGTTGAGGATCCGGAAGTAGTATAAAATAGTGCAGAAGTCACAGATAGTGATGTTGGAAAGGGAGAAAGAACCCAGGTCATGAAGACCATTTGATGCCAGACTGCAAAGGTGGTCTTCATTCAACAGGGAGATAGTTTATGAATATCTTGTAGCTCAGAGTATTCCTGGGGCATACTTTCACCTACAGACTTTGAATTTACACCCTGCCCTTTCTCTTTTCTCTTTTGTGGTGCCATTAATTATCAGTGGCCATATCAATAGAGCTAAAGCTTTTGCTGAAACCGGTTTGGCTCGTGGACCTGCGGACTGAAAGGTCCCAAGTTCGATTCTGGTCAAGGGCATATGCCTTGGTTGCAGGCACATCCCCAGTAGGGGGCATGCAGGAGGCAGCTGATTGATGATTCTCTCTCATTGATGTTTCTAACTATCCCTCTCTCTTCCTCTCTATAAAAAAAATTATATATATATATATATATATATATATATATATATATATATATATATATATATATATTAAAGGTTCAGGGTATCCAAGTGGACAATGTGAAGAAAAGAATTCTATTTCATAACACCTAAATCACAAGAGCAGGTAGGACAATGGATCTAAGACAAATGGAAATGTAAATTATAACTGGCTGGCCCTATAAAATTATTAGGACAATAGAGGAAGAAAAATGCAGGACCAGGTGAGTTTTAAAGCACTATGCAAGCAATGTGCCTTGAAAACAATCATAGGCTTTGTCCTAGTAAGACCCGCCCCCTCTACCCCCAGGCATCTAGCTCTGAAATGCATGTTCATGCTCAAAAATATTCCACATGGTTACTAGAATGGTACTGCCTTGGAACAGTTGAGCATGAAGGAAGTCGCCAGGTAAACTAAGATATAGCCATTGGCGGAATGGCATGTAGACATGGTAAACCTCAATACCTTGTTGGGTTGGGGGTGGGGGAGCCAATGCTATAATGTGGAAAAGGGAGAGTCCAATGTTAGATTAAATAATTAGGTAACTTTTCCGGCTGCTATGGTTCAGTGGTTGAGCATCGACCTATGGACCAGGAAATCACGGTTGGATTCAGGATCAAGGCACATGCCTGGGTTACAGGCTCAATCCCCAGTAGGGAATGTGCAGGAGGAAGCTGATCACTGATTCTATCTCATCATTGATGTTTCTATCTCTCCCTCTCCCTTCCTCTCTCTAATCAATTATATATATATGAACTAGTCACATCTTCCTTAAATTACAAAAAAAGGAGGTATCCTGAAGTTGTAGTGTTTTTATTTTATTTTTATTTTTAAATATATTTTTATTGATTTCAGAGAGGAAGGAAGAGGGAGAGAGGGATAGAAATATCAATGATGAGAATCATTGATTGGCTGCCTCTTGCAAGCCCCCTACTAGGGACAAGCCCTCAACCTGGGCATGTGCCCTTGACTTGAATGGAACCTGGGACCCTTTGGTCTGCAGACCAACGCTCTATCGACTAAGCCAAACCAGCTAGAGAGAAGTTGTAGTCTTTTAAACGTGCCTCTTCTCTGCAAAGTCTGTATAGAAGCCAGTGCTTTCCCCTGGTAGTTCTGCTCTTCCCCCAGGGTTTTGGCAGGCCCTGAGGTCTTGTCTTCCTATAAGTCTTGCCCTCTGCTGGTACTAGGGATAAAACTGAGAATGCAATGGTGCTCCTGTTAAACAAAACATTTTCACAGCTGAAAGCTTTTATGAAGGAACGGTTTATGTGGCCAAAATGCTAGCTAGAAAGGACTAGGTCCTGTTGCATACAGACCGAACTAGCAGAAGCATTGCTGGGTGGAAACAACAAACATGCCCTCTATCCTGGGTTTGATGGATGCTTTGTTGAAGTTTGGGGAAGAAATGGGTAAGTTGTTTTGAAAAAAATGTTTACATTAGCTACAGATGGACGGAATGGGAGAAAATGAAGCAGGGCTAGTTCTGTGAGAGGTTCACAGTCCTTAAGGAAAACGTTTTTGCTCCTTTGGATTGGTGGTGGGCAAGAATCCAAAGTTCATGTGTAAGCAAAAAGCTGGCATGCATGCTGGTCGGTGGTGTCTGGCTATTCTCTTTAGTTAATGGAGGAAATAGCCGCCTGGAAATTAATTCAAATATTCAACATACATTCAGGAATGACACAAATAGTCTTTTGTTGGGTTTGTCCTGCAGTGTTTTTTTAAATTTATTTTTCAATTACAGTTTATAGTCTATATTATTTTTATTAGTTTCAGATATACAACATAATGGTTAGACAATCATATACTTTACAAAATGTTCCCCCCAATATTTTCAGTACTTACCTGGTTCCATAGTTATTACAATACAGCCCTGTGTTCTGGTAGCCCTGCTCCCACCGCCACCGTTCCCACATGCTGATGGTGCTGGCCCCACTCGCACCCGCTGATGCAGAATGATTGGGACTGGTACCAGCAGCAGGTGGGAGCAGGGCCAGCACTGTCAGTGGGTGCAAGCAGCAGCTGCTGCCCTGATTGCCCCTCAGGAGCAGGGGGGGGATGGAGAAGCGTTTAGGGGTGATTGGGGTTGGCAGCTGCTGCTCGTACCCACTGATGGTGCTGAGTGTTTGGGGCTGGGGCCGGGCTCCTAGCGTTGAGCTCCAGATGGGACGGGGCATGCGGGAGCAAAGAATTTTCAGTAACCACCAAAGGCTCACCCAGATGACAACTACCGGTGCCCCATCTTGGTCTGGCTCCCTGGCTCACCTGCTCCACCATCCCACCATGGCCGACTCTGGACATGTTCTACACTCTGCTGCCTGCTGCCAACACCTGCCATGTTCCGTGCACCCTCTGGTGGTCAGCACATGTCATAGTGACTGGCTATTCCATTGTTCCGCCATTCAGTCTATTTGCATATATATAGTTGACAATATTCCCTATGCTGTACTTTACATCTCCATGACTATTTTGTAACTACCAATTTGTACTTAATCCCTTCATCTTTTTCACCCAGTCCCACAGTTTCAATTGTCATCTTTCTATGTACTTTAATGTAATATATATATGCACCCTGGCCAGTGTTGCTCAGTGGATCAGTGGATAGAATGTTGGCCTGTAGACTGAAGGGTCCTGGGTTCATTTCTGGTCCAGGGCACGTACCTCGGTTGCAGGCTTCTCCCCAGAGGAGCAATCAATTATGCAGGAGGCAACCAACCAATGTGTTTCTCTCACATCAATGTTTCTCTCTGTTTTTCCCTGTCTCGTCCACTCTACCTAAAAATCAATGGGAAAATATCCTTGGGCAAGGATTAACAAAACAAATTTTTTAAAAATGTATATATTTTTTTATTGATTTCAGAGAAGGGAGAGGGAGAGTGTCAGAGCGCAGCCAGATGGTGCTCTGAGTTGTTCTGGGTCCATGTATTCTCCTAACTTCTCCCATTCAGCTATGTCAGGGCAGGTTCCTCTCGATCCCTGCCCACTGTACTAACTGTTGGGAACTTAGTCCAAGTTCCTCCTTTATCTTCTGCTCACAGAGACAGAGGTCAATTCTCTGTAGCGGGGCAGACTCATGAGAAGTTGTGAGTATATACTGGTAAGAATGAGTCTAATGCATGGCCATCAGACAAGACAGTCCTTTACAGGCGCCGGCTGGTGAATACATATCTTTCTCACATAGTAGTATTGATCCCTGTACCCACAGTCCTTGTCTGAGCAGTTGCATGCTGCACCAGACTCACCACTTCACATTATAGCGGCACCTACGCTCTCCTTTAGAGCTACAGCCTCAGAAACCTCTCTGGCTCAGCAGCTACTCCTGTCTCCCCTGCCCGGAACATGGTAGCTATAGCTGAGCTCTCTATGAGCTCTTAGCCTTACATTGTAGCAGTATCAGCTCTCAGCTCTGTTTGAACTCTGTAGCTTCTCCTGCACACATTCTCTGTGTCTACTGCCGCTGCTTCTCTGAGCTTTCTGGCCTCTGCTCTGCTGCTGCTCTCTGCTCTGTCTAGCAGACTCCGGTCAGCAACCTGTATATATTACTCCAGAGACAAAGAAGGCTAGTTGCCAACAGTGACATCAATCATATTTTGGTTACAGAAGGGTACAGCATACCATGTGTCCTTGCACCTGTGGTATCTTGGCCTGATTAGTATTTCCAGGCTCAGAGACCTTGAACTTCCCATTTAAGTACATGCCCAGAGCAGCTTGTGGCCATTCTGGTGTATTGATAACAAGGCCTCTATGTTCCCACTGGCCTTGACTATCCAGGAACCTGGCATGGTTCCCATAGAAAGGGAGAGGTGGAAACATCGATGAGAGAGAATCATTGATTGGCTGCCTCCTGCACTTTCCACACTGGGGATTGAGCCCACAATCCAGGCATGTGCCCTGACCAGGAATCGAACCGTGACCTCCTGGTTCATAGGTCAATGCTCAACCACTGAACCACACGGCTGGGCTTTCCATGTACTTTTTAACTGAGTATCTGCTCATATCTCTTCCTTTCACCCTCTGACCTGCTGTAATTTAATTTAGGACATCTCAGAATTTTCTCCTTGTTGCTTGGATGGTGGCCACCAGCACACTTTTGCCATGGAATGTGAACTTGGATGAAATGTGGTCCTCCAATGAGGTGGGGATTAAAGAAACCTCATTGACAAAGGCAAAGCAGAATGGTATGGACTCAAGAATGGGTGTTTTTTAAATAACAAGGTCCACACTTTCACAGGATATTTTAAAAGAGCACTTATACCCAAACACTTAAAAAAAGAAAAGCAAATGTATTATCCCTAGAACTGATAAGGTGAGGCTGAGATTGAAAAGAAGAGTTTGGCCTAATAAATTCACTCTTATTCTGAGATTTTCTTTTTAAAAAAAAAATAAATTTTATTGATTTTTTACAGAGAATAAGGGAGAGAGATAGAGAGCTAGAAACATCGATGAGAGAGAAACATCGACCAGTTGCCTCTTGCACACCCCCTACTGGGGATGTGCCCGCAACCAAGGTACATGCCCTTGACCGGAATCGAACTCGGAGACCCTTCAGTCCGCAGACCGAAGCTCTACCACTGAGCCAAACCGGTTTTGGCTTATTCTGACATTTTCTGCCCACCCAGCCCCCAATTCAGAATCGCTGAAACCTCCAATGTGGCCCCTAGGCTTGCCCCTGTTGAACAAACCCAAAAAGTCTGGAGGCTTTGCTAGAAATAAATATGATTTATTAAAGGGTATTAAGGTTTACAAACTGGAAACACTACTAGAAAATAGTCAG